>NC_091986.1:124042396-124342396 GCF_044704955.1 Pristiophorus japonicus
TATAGAAATAAATGATCCTGTATTCGTCCTCAATCACGCCATGGGGCCCAAATGGCTTGAGGGCATTGTAATTGACAAAGAGGGGGATAGGGTCATCGTGGTAAAACTCAACAATGGCCAGATATGCCGTAAGCATCTGGACCAAGTAAAAAAAGGTTCAGCAGCGACATGGAGGAACCTGAAGAAGACCATGAGGTGATGCTCACAACACCGCCAGTGAACGAGCAACAAGAGCAATCAGAAGAATGCACAGTCCCTGCGGTCAGCCCAAACAGGCCGGAATCACCACAGGTGGCAGACACTCATATCAGTGTCCAACAACCAGAGCCCCAATTGCGACGCTCCACGAAGGAGGGTAGACCACCTGAAAGTCTAAACCTATGATTCCAATAAGACTTTGGGGGGAGGTGATGTCATGTATGTAACCACAATGTAACACCACTGTAATACTGTATACACTCAACCTCGATGTACACCTTGACCACAAGGGGTGAACTTGTGAGAGACACTCCTTACCTGATCACACAGGTATAAAAAGAGAGGTCCCATGCAGGGTCATCGTCTTTGGAGTCCTGTAAATAAAGAGTTGTCACAGAGTGACCTTGTCCCCAGAATGTGCCTCATGTGGTTTCATGCTGTAGAGTAAGGACTTTACACTAATGGCCATAAAAAAATGGGGGAGCACCAGCTTTCCAGCAGTACTGAATTTTAGGCCCAAGATGTGGTAAAGTATCGTAAACATTGGAAGAGAGGCTTGTAAAATGGAGGAGGGAGAACTGTGAATGCTGGGGCTAAAGTTTGGTGTTGCACGGCTGTGTAGAGAGTAAGGGAGATGTGATTAGGTATCTTGGTAAGCATTTTACGCTCATTAAATTTCTTCCCATGCCCCTGCCAGGTGCTAAGAACTTTGCTGCTGATATTGACCTGCCCAGCCATCTCTCTCCAATGTTGTTGGATGATTTTCTGGGGCACCCATCACTCATCAAAAGGAAAGAGGAGCTCTTTCCTGTGCCATGGCAGGAACTGATAATAGCATGCCCTGGTGGTCATCATTCTGCTGCTATCTCAGGAACTTGCTGATCACTCATCACCACTGAAAACTGCACCTCCTTTTGAAGAATTGCAGTTTGGCTTTAAGACCCAACAGACTCACCAGATTTCCCATCCTTCCAAACAGTTTGCATCAATGACTTAAATGAGGCCCGATCATGAAAACCAATTAGGCCTTCCACCAATGGCATCAGGTGGGTGGAGCACACGCATTGCCCACAAACAAAAATCAGACCCAGTAAGTCTTAAAGACAGATAAACACATCCACTCGTGTATCTCTTGAAACTAAAAAGCTTTTGAGGTAGACTAATACTGCACAGTGAGATATGAAAGGTAAAGGATGTATCTCAGAGGTGGTGTAAAAAGTTATCTTTCAGACAAATAATGTTTTTAGAAGCCATGTTGTGTGCTGCTACTGAAATTTAGTGTTATTTTGCCAGCAAATAGTATTTTGTGTTTTGAAAGTTTGGTCAGGACTTTTGCCGTTAGTTTAACACAGATCTTCTCAAAGTACTGCTTTGTATCGGGGACTTGAATTTCCCAGTGGGAATCTCCCTAGTCTAATGCTATCAATAGGATGAGGATCTAGCTTGGTCCATAGCTGTTGAAGTCAGGCCTCATTCACCAAGGCCTACAGACTAAGAAGGTCTTTTGACATTTCTGAACATCAGTACAGCAGAAGGCAATGCTTTCCCTTGAGGTTATTGAGGAAATATTATAACTACTGACTAAAAAGCTGCAACCAACTTCAAATGGGTGAATGGAATTGTCTGTACCAGTCAAACTGAGCACTGCCTTGAATTTCTTTGCGTTTGGCTCCTGCTCACTCTGTCCATGAGACCTACCTTCCTTGACCCTATTCCGACCAAACTGCTGGCCACCCAACTTCCGAACTAATTTTGTTGACAGTTCCCTTCTCTCTTGTACTGTTCCCCTCCCTGACAAATCAGCCCTCATCAACACTCTCCTCAAAAAGCTCACCCTTGACCATCTGTCCTTTAAAACTACCACCCCATCTCCAACCTCCCTATCCTCTCCAAAGTAATTGAACGTGTTGTTACTTCCTGCAACTCCATGTTTGAAGCTCTCCAATCACTTTTCCGCCCTGCACTCAAATGGCTCATCAAAGTCACAAATGACATCCAATGTGATTGTGACCATGGTGCACAATCCCTTGTCATGTATGCACCTGTGAGTATGCTCACAGGTTGGTAGAGCTGTTGAGTTGTGAGTGACCTAGCTAGTCACGTGATGTTCACAAGACTCAGTCAAACCCCAGCCAGTTGGGATCAGTGGGTCCACGATAAGGCAGGTGGTTGTGAGCCTGGTGGATGAACTGGTAATGTGAAGTGTGATTGTTAAACCTTTGCTTAAAAACTAACTAGTTCTTAACATCAATGTGTTGCTATGAATTCTTAATCAAAGAAACCATGAAGCAAATACATTACATCCCTCTGCATCCATCTTGACCTGTCTGCAGCCTTTGACATGATTTCCATACCAACCTTCTCCAACGCTATCAATCTACATGGGACTGACTTCGCCCGGTTCCATTCCTATCAGTCATAGCCACAGAATATCTTGCAATGGCTCCTCTTCCTGCTCCTACACCATTACCTCTGAAGTTCCCCAAGGGACTATCCTTGGCCACCTCTTATTTCTTATCTACATTTTGCCCCTCAGCAACATCATCTCAAAACACAATGTCAGCTTCCACATGTACGCTGATGACAACTAGCTTTACCTCACCACCTCCTCTCTCGACCCCTTCACTGCCTCTGATTTTCATGCTGCTTGTCTGACACCATATGCTGGATGAGCAGAAATTTCCTCCCATTAAATATTGGGACGATCAAAGCTATTTTCTTTGGTCCCCGCCACTGACTCTGTTCCTTAGCACCAGCTCCATTCCTGTTCTGTCCACTGGCTGAGGCTAGACTAAACAATTTGCAACCTTGGTGTCCTATCTGATCCTGAGCTGAGTTTTCGACCCCATTTTCTCTCCAACACCAAAATCGTCCATTTCCACCGACATAATATCTCCCATCTCCACCCCTACCTCAGCTCATCTGCTGCTGAAATCCTCATTCATGCCTTTGTTAGCTCCAGATTTGATTATTCCAACCCTCTCCTGGTTGGTCTCACACCTTGTACACTCCATAAACTTGAGTTCATCCAAAACCACATCCTAACTCGCATCAAGTCTCATTCATTTACCATCCCTGTGCTTGCTAACATACATTGGCTCCTGGTCCAGCAAACTCTTGCATTTAAAATTCTCATCCTTGTGTTCAAATCCGTCGATGGCCTCACCACTCCCTTTCTCTGTAACCTCCTCCAGCCCTACAACTTTCCAAGATCCCTGCACTCCTCCAATTCTGGATTCTTGTACATCCCCGATTTCCATCATCCCACAATTGCCAGCCGTGCCTTCAGCTGCCTTTGCTCTATGTTCTGGAATTCTCTCCCAAAACCTCTCTACCTCTCTTTCCTCCTTTAAGATGCGCCTTAAATCCTACCTATTTGACCAAGCCTTTGGTCACCAGTCTTAATATCTCCTAATGTGGCTCGGTGTCAAATTGTGTTTGATACGTTCCTGTGAAGCGCCTTGGGTCGTTCTCCTACATTAAAGGCACTATGTAAATGCAGGTTATTGTTGCTATTGTTCTTGGCAGCACCAGGTGATGTTTACCACATTAGTAAGGCAGCTGCTCACCATTGCATTATTCAGGAGGCATACACAGTTCATATCCTTCCCAATGGAAGCAGCTAACCAGAGAGAGAGAGAGAGCTGATAAAAACAGAAGCTGGAAATCTCAATGGGTCAGCCAGCATCTGTGGAGAGAAACAGATTTAATGTTTCGGGTCTATGACCCTTCGTCAGAATTGGCAAATGTCCAAAATTAACAGATTCTTAAGGAGCACTGAAAGAGGGAGGGGAGGAAAGAACAAAAGGGAAGGCCAAATGCAGATTGGGTGACTGTTTTGCGGAACACCTCCGTTCTGTCTGTAAGTGTGACGCCGAGCTTCCGGTCACTTGTCACTTTAATTTCCGCTCCACTCCCACTCTGACCTCTTCGTCCTTGGTCTCCTATCATCATCTCATCATAGGCAGTCCCTCGGAATTGAGGGAGGCTTGTTTCCACTCTTAACATGAGTTCTTAGGTGGCTGTACAGTAAAATATGGGAACCACAGTCTCTGTCACAGATGGGACAGCCAGTGGTTGAAGGAAAGGGTGGGCGGGGAGTCTGGTTTGCCGTACGCTCCTTCCGCTGCCTGCGCTTGATCTCTGCATGCTCTCAGCGACGAAACTTGAGGAGCTCAGCGCCCTCCCAGATGCACTTCCTCCACTTCGGGCGGTCTTTGCCCAGGGACTCCCAGGTGTCAGTGGGGATGTCGCACTTTATCAGAGAGGCTTTGAGGGTGTCCTTGTAACGTTTCTGCTGCCCACCTTTGGCTCGTTTGCCGTGGTCCAAGTAGAGCGCTTGCTTTGTGAGTCTCGTGTCTGGCATGTGAATTATGTGGCCTGCCCAGCGGAGCTGATCAAGTGTGGTCAGTGCTTCTATACTGGGGATGTTGGCCTGGTCGAGGATGCTAATGTTCGTGCGTCTGTCCTCCCATGGGATTTGTAGGATCTTGCGGAGACATCTTGCGGTGGCCTATACTGTTCCAATGAAGCTCAACGCAAGCTCGGGGAAACAGCACCTCATTTTTGTTTAGGCATTTTACAGCCTTCTGGACTCAACATCGAATTCAACAATTTCTGACCATAACCTCTGGCCATATTTTGTTCCCTTTCCTTCCCTTTTTTTTTAAACCTATCCACTCCTCCCCCACCTCCCCCCGCTCCCATCTTATGTATTTTTTCTCTCTCTGTTTCCCATGGCAGTTGGTAATTATCACGCTATTCACACCCTATCTAGACTCATCTTTTTCTAACTTCTGCCATTACCATCTCAAGTTGGTCCATCATCCCTTTTCTCTCTCAAATCACTCCTGTCTTCCACAGATGCTGCCTGACCCGCTGAGATTTCCAGCATTTTCTGTTTTTATTTCAAAGTCCAGCATCCACAGTATTTTGCTTTTGTGAGAGAGAGATATCTAGTTCTACAGCGTGGCAGGGTACCCACATGTACCAGGAGCACTTGACAGAACGCATGTGACATTCAAAGCCCGAAATGGCAACCGCCTTATATGGGTAGGAAAGGCTTTGATTCTATTAATGCCCAATTAGTGTGCAATACCAATCACCTTATTCTACTCATTAATGCCCAATAGCTAGGTAGCTGCTTTGATAATTTAATTATACAAACCTCCATGATACCAACTCTCATGACATGGATTCAAGTATCAGGATGGGCTCAAGGAAGTTACAGAGATAGGGAGGGGTGAGGCAATGAAAAGATTTAAACATGAGCATGAGAATTTAACAGTTCAGTCATTGGGGAGCCAAGAGACAATGTAGCATCAGCAAGACAGGGGTTCTAGGCGAACAGGACCTGATGTGTATAGGATGTGGGCAGCAGAGTTTTTGATGAGCTGAGGTTTACAGAGCTTGGCAAATGGGAATATAACCACGAGAGCAATGGAATAACTGAGTCTAGTGGTGACGAAGATATAGATGGGATTTCAGCAGTAGATGTGCAAAGGCAGGAGTGGAGGCGCACGATTTACAGAGCTGGAAGTGGCCAATCTTTATGATGGAGAATACAACTGATCAAATAGGATGCCAAGATTGCAAACAATCTGGTTCAGCCTGAAACACAAGCCCACTTTCAATGGAAAATAAATGTGTAATAATTAGTCATTTTAAATTTCTGCTTTTATTATTATGTCCACTCTGATATTAATATTTAAATAATACTGTTTTAAATATTGCATCCCATGCTTTATTACATTGATTCATGTTGCATTCCATGCCCATTTAATTTAAGATTCTCTGGTAAATATCAGTACAAATAGATCAGTTATATTCATACATTCATCTATTAAATTTTATAATGAAAACTCAATGTCCCAGGCAATATCACACATGAACAGGAAGATTAAATGGTTTTGCTTGTTATGTAAATTAGATGTTCACAGGCCTTGCATCCCTTATGTACACATTCTGTTTAAATATTATTACTTTGCAAAACTGTTTTCACAGATTTTCTTGATTTAAATAATGTATTTTTTAAATTTAATTGACATTGATCTATCCTGTACATAATATTTATCGAGTGGAATAATCTCTAAAATCTGATTTGGTACATTAATAATATTTTTAGATGTATCTTTTTTGCAGAGGAAATTGCACTTGTGTTTCTTCAAATTATAGTTTTAATACAAAGGTAGAGTCAGCACACATTCTTCCAGGTTGCTTAGATAATGATGTGCATTGAACTCGTGGCTGTTCAAATTGATACAAGCTTTTTTAGTAATAGTGGAGGGATTGTTCTGAAAGCTATGTCTAGCAGCATTGTAAATCTATTCTTTTTGAATGCAGTGATGAGAACAGTTCTATCCCCGTATATATAATGGTATTGGTGCTGTAACACGTACGGTGAATAATAAATGCACACCAGTGAATGCTGACACTTGCTTTGTAAAAGCCGGGAATCACAGCTGTGGAAAAATATGGAAATGCCTTGAAAGCAAAGAATGCACCCCTTGACACTGAGTAGTCTTTCAACAATTTTGCCTACCCCATTGAGCAGCGTTTTGACAACTGGAACCCCTCACTCGCTGATTTACTTTGCAGCAACTGGAACTGGCCCCCGCCCACCTGAGCAATCTCCAACAGCCACCCCCGAGTGAACAGTTTTCTACTTTATCTCTCTCCTCTCTCTCCTTCCACTCTCGCTCTTTCTCTCTCTCCCTCTTTCCTTTCCATTCTCTTCCCTTCTCCCCTCCCCTCCTCTTCATTCGCCCACTCATCTGTCTCCTTCCTCCTTCATGCTCTTGGTCCAATTCAATTATTCCCTCACACTACTTGACCTAAATTGTGTCCTTGGTCTTGACTCCCCATGTGCAACACCAAGGAGATTAGCTAGTATTACGTTAAATCCTTCTTGCACTGTGATTTAAACTATTTTGCCATAAGTAGAAAGGTTAACTGTGATTTATTGGATATTGTGTTTGCCGACATGAATATAGTTGTCTTGTCCCAGTGTCTTACAACAAACAACCACTTTCATGTATTTGGAGACTTTGTTTGGAAACAGGAGTGTGCCTGTAGAAATTCTTGGCAACAATAACAATTGTGCTCAGATAACACCATTATTATAGCAAAATTCTGTATTCTACCAAAGCACAGGGTTTTTGTGGAGGGTCTCGACTGTTCGAAGCTTCTGTGCCTCTAGACCTGTCAGCTGGGATAACTTTGGGAGGGAGCAGGAATGAAGGTGGCAACTGGGAAATTGATTGTAAGATTTTGTTAGTACTCATGTATCACCAGCAAAAATATATAGTTATTATTGTGTTCCTAACACAGATGAGGCTGCACACAGGGAGGTTAAAGTAACAGTGACCTCAGTCTTTAATAAGACACTCCAGAGTGAGGAACAGGCCTTAGGGGCCGGCTTATATACAGTGCTCCCAAGGGATGCTGGGATCCCTTGGGACTTCAGGGGATGAGCTCCCTGATGGCGGAACATGGGAGGCCATGCTTTACAGATACACAACATCACTTGCCCACAAAAGTCAAAGTGTAAACTATTTACAAGGTGAGACGGTCGGGAATCTTTCTTTCCCTGGTAGACCGCCTCGGTACAAATGTCGGTTCTGGTGTGTTGGCTGTGCCCTCACAGGGCTGGCATGTTGTTGGCCCTGCAGGACTGCAAGGTGAGCCTGGCCTTGTTGGGCTGTTGGGTGTCATGGGTTCGATTTCCTGATCCGGCGTGGTGTCGTTGATCCTTTGGGTGTGTGTAGTGGGCTCGAAAAAGTTGGTGTCTACTGTGGGTTGTTCAGGGCAGTCTGTGAACCACAGCCTCGTTTGGTCCAGGTGCTTTCTGCAAATTTGTCCATTGTCTAGTTTGACTACAAACACCCTACTCCCTTCTTTAGCTATCACCGTGCCCGCGATCCACTTGGGACCATGTCCATAGTTTAGCACATACACAGGGTCATTCAGATCAATTTCTCGTGACACAGTGGCGCGACCATCGTTTACATTTTGTTGCTGCCGCATGCTCTCTACCTGATCATGCAGGTTGGGGTGAACCAGCGAGAGTCTGGTTTTAAGTGTCCTTTTCATGAGTAGCTCAGCCGGGGCCCTTGTGAGCGAGAGGGGTCTCGTGCAGTAGCTGAGCAGTACTCAGGACAGGCGGGTTTGTAGTGAGCCTTCTGTGACTCGTTTAGGGCTCTGTTGGATGGTTTGTACTGCTCGCTCTACCTGCCCATTGGAAGCTGGTTTAAACGGGGCCGAGGTGACATGTTTGATCCCATTGCGGGTCATGAATTCTTTAACTTCGGCACTGGTGAAACATGGCCCGTTGTCACTGACCAGTATGTCAGGTAGGCCGTGAGTGGCAAACATGGCCCTCAGGCTTTCAATGGTGGCGGTGGCGGTGCTTCCCGATATTATTTCACATTCAATCCATTTTGAAAAAGCATCCACCACCACCAGGAACATTTTACCAAGAAACGGGCCCACATAGTCCACATGGATCCTCGACCATGGTCTGGAGGGCAAGGACCACAAACTTAGTGGTGCCTCTCTGGGCGCGTTGCTCAACTGAGCACATATGCTGCAATGCTGTACACAGGACTCGAAGTCAGAGTCGATACCGGGCCACCACACATGGGATCTGGCTATCGTTTTCATCATTACTATACCCGGGTGTGTGCTGTGGAGATCCGAGATGAACATCTCGCTGCCCTTTTTTGGTAGCACTATTCGGTTACCCAACAACAGGCAATCTGCCTGAATGGACAGCTCGTCCTTTCGCCGCTGGAATGGCTTGATTGGCTCTTGCATTTCAACGGGGATGCTGGCCCAGCTCCCATGCAGTACACAGTTTTTGGTAGGGACAGCAGAGGATCTTGGCTGGTCCAAGTCCTAATCTGGCAGGCCGTGACAGGTGATTTATCATTTTCAAACGCTTCCATGACCATCAACAAGTCTGTGGACTGTGCCACCATCAACAAGTTTACAGGCTGCGCCATTTCCACCCCCGTGGTGGGCAATGGTAGCCGATTGAGAGCATCTGCACAGTTCTCAGTGCCTGGCCTGTGGTGGATGGTACAGTTATACGCTGATAGCGCGAGTGCCCACATTTGTATGCGGGCTGAGGCATTAGTATTTATCCCCTTGTTTTCAGTGAACAGGGATGTGAGGGGCTTGTGATCAGTTTCCAGCTCAAATTTGAGGCCAAACAGGTACTGATGCATTTTCTTTACCCCGAACACACATGCTAATGCCTCTTTCTCAATCATGCTGTTGACCCTCTTGGTCTTAGACAAGCTCCTGGAAGCATAGGCAACAGGTTGCAACTTCCCTGCAACATTAGCTTGTTGTAATACACACCCGACTCCGTATGACGACACATCACATGCTAGCACAAGTCTTTTACACGGGTTATACAATACAAGGAGCTTGTTGGAGCATAAAATGTTTCTGGTTTTCTCAAAAGCAATTACTTGTTTTTTTTCCCCATACGCAGTTCTCATTTTTACGCAATAACACATGTAGGGGCTCTAAAAGGGTGCGTAACCCCGGTAGGAAGTTACCAAAATAGTTGAGGAGTCCCAGGAATGACCGCAGCTCCATGACGTTCTGTGGCCTGGGCGCGTTCCTGATAGCCTCTGTCTTGACGTCTGTGGGCCAAATGCCATCCGCCACGATCTTCCTCCCCAAAAACTCCACTTCTGTTGCCATGAAGACGCATTTCGACCTCTCCAGCCGCAGCCCTATGCGATCCAGTCGCTGGAGGACCTCTTCCAGGTTTTGTAGGTGCTCGGAGGTGTCCCAACCCGTGACCAGTATATCGTCCTGAAAGACCACCATGTGTGGTACCAACTTGAGTAGGCTCTCCATGTTTCTCTGGAAGATCGCTGCAGTCGACCGAATTCCAAACGGGCATCTGTTGTAGATGAACAGTCCTTTGTGCGTATTGATGCAGGTGAGGCCCTTCGAAGACTCCTCCAGCTCCTGCATCATGTAGGCCGAAGTCAGGTTGAGCTTGGTGAATGTCTTGCCTCCTGCCAGCGTCGCAAATAAGTCGTCTGCCTTAGGTCGCGGGTATTGGTCATGTAGCGAGAAACGATTAATAGTTACTTTATAATCACCGCAAATCCTGAACGTGCCATCACTTTTGAGTAGTGGAACAATCGGGCCGGCCCACTCGCTGAATTCCACTGGGGAGATGATGCCCTTGCGTTGCAGCCTGTCCAGCTCGATTTCCACTCTCTCCCTCATCATGTGAGGTACCGCTCGCGCTTTGTGGTGAATGGGTCGTGCCTCTGGAACCAAGTGAATCCGCACCTTCGCCCTGGAAAAGTTTCTAATGCCTGACTCAAAAAGGGAAGGAAATTTGTTGTGAACCTGGGTACATGAGGCCTCATCGACATGTGATAGCGCTCGGATGTCATCCCTGTTCCAGCGGATTTTGCCCAGCCAGCTCCTTCCAAGCAGTGTGGGGCCATCGCCCGGGACAATCCAGAGTGGCAGTTCGTGCACCATGCCCTCATAGGTGACCTTGATCATGGCGCTTTCGTGTACGTTCTCAGTTTTGTGTGGATGGGGCTCAGGGCTGGCCTGAGTGTCTTGTTACACCACAGCCTCTCAAACATCTTTTTACTCATGATGGATTGGCTAGCGCCAGTGTCCAGTTCCATGGCTATGGGTAAGCCTTTCAATTTTACATTTAGCATTATAGGTGGACATTTTGTCGAAAATGTGTGCACCCCGTGTACTTCAGCATCTGCCTCCTCTCTCTGAGGCTCTAAATTGCTTTGATCCACCATGGACCAATCTTCCTCTGCTATGTGGTGGTTAGCAGGTTTTGCAGAGCTTGCAGCTTGTTTGCAAGCTCGTTGGAGGTGCCCCATTGTTCCACAACTCCTACAAACATACCCTTTGAAGCGGCATGAATAGGTTGAATGGAAGCCTCCACAACGCCAACAAGGTGTGAATTGCCTTGCATTCATCATTTGTTGGGGACTCTAAGTCATCTGGGTCACCTGAGGCCTGCTGGCAGTTGCAGACTTGTGAGTTCTGCCCTGTACATTTCTGCTCGCGAACACAGTTCCAGTTAATTTATGAACATTGCTAGAACTTGTGTGCTGAGAGATTTGTTTGGTGTTATCACTGGTGGGCATAAACGCCTGTGCTATCGCAATGGCCTTACTGAGGGTCGGTGTCTCTATAGTCAAAAGTTTTCGTAGGATGGTCTCGTGGCCAATGCCCAGTACAAGAAAGTCTCTGAGCATTTGCTCCAGAAAGCCATCAAACTCACATTGTCCTGCAAGTCGCCTTAGCTTGGCGGCGTTGCTCTCCACTTCTTGACCTTCAGATCTCTGGCACGTGTAGAACCGATACCTCGCCATCAGCACGCTCTCCCTCGGGTTAAGATGCTCCTGAACCAGTGTACACAGCTCCTCATACGACTTATCTGTGGGTTTCACCGGAGCCAGAATCAAGGGAATAATGGAGGCATGTGAAAAAGGAACGGCAGTAGTTATGGGGGATTTTAACCTACATATCGATTGGTCAAATCAAATCGCAGTGGGTAGCCTGGAGGAGGAATTCATAGAATGCATACGGGATTGTTTCTTAGAACAGTATGTAACAGAGCCTACAAGGGAGCAAGCCATTTTGGATCTGGTCCTGTGTAACGAGACAGGAAAAATAAACGATCTCCTCGTAAAAGATCCTCTCGGAATTCGTGATCACAATATGGTTGAATTTGTAATACAGATTGAGGGTGAGGAAGTAATGTCTCAAACAAGCGTACTATGCTTAAACAAAGGGGACTACAGTGGGATGAGGGTAGAGTTGGCTAAAGTAGACTGGAAACAAGGACTAAACGGTGGCACAATTGAGGAACAGTGGAGGACTTTTAAGGAGCTCTTTCATAATGCGCAACAAAAATATATTCCAGTGAAAAAGAAGGGCGGCAAAAGAAGAGATAACCAGCCGTGGATAACCAAGGAAATAAAGGAAAGTATCAAATCAAAGACCAATGCGTATAAGGTGGCCAAGGTTAGTGGGAAACTAGAGGATTGGGAAGATTTTAAGCAACAGCAAAGAATGACTAAAAAAGCAATAAAGAAAGGGAAGATAGATTACGAAGGTAAACTTGCGCAAAACATAAAAACAGAGAGTAAAAGCTTTTACAGATATATAAAACGGAAAAGAGTGACTAAAGTAAATGTTGGTCCCTTAAAAGATGAAAAGGGGGATTTAATAATGGGAAATGTGGAAATGGCTGAGACCTTAAACAATTATTTTGTTTCCGTCTTCACAGTGGAAGACACAAAAACCATGCCAAAAATTGCTGGTCATAGGAATGTGGGAAGGGAGGACCTTGTGATGATCACTATCACGAGGGAGGTAGTGCTGGACAGACTAATGGGACTGAAGGTCGACAAGTCCCCTGGTCCTGATGAAATGCATCCCAGGGTATTAAAAGAGATGGCGGAAGTTATAGCAGATGCATTTATTATAATCTACCAAAATTCTCTGGACTCTGGGGAGGTACCAGCGGATTGGAGAGTAGTTAATGTAACGCCTCTGTTTAAAAAAGGGGGCAGGCAAAAGGCAGGTAACTATAGGCCGGTTAGTTTAACATCTGTAGTGGGGAAAATGCTTGAAACTATCATTAAGGAAGAAATAGCGGGACATCTGGATAGGAATAGTGCAATCAAGCAGACGCAGCATGGATTCATGAAAGGGAAATCATGTTTAACTAACTTACTGGAATTCTTTGAGGATATAACGAGCATGGTGGATGGAGGTGTACCGATGGATGTGGTGTATTTAGATTTCCAAAAGGCAGTCGATAAGGCGCCACACAAAAGGTTACTGCAGAAGATAAAGGTACGCAGAGTCAGAGGAAATGTATTAGCATGGATAGAGAATTGGCTGGCGAACAGAAAGCAGAGAGTCGGGATAAATGGATCCTTTTCCGGTTGGAAATCAGTGGTTAGTGGTGTGCCACAGGGATCAGTGCTCGGACCACAACTGTTTACAATATACATAGATGATCTGGAGGAGGGGACAGAATGTAATGCAACAAAATTTGCAGATGACACTAAGATTAGTGGGAATGCGGGTTGTGTAGAGGACTCAGAGAGGCTGCAAGGAGATTTGGATAGGTTAAGCGAATGGGCTAAGGTTTGGCAGATGGAATACAATGTCGGAAAGCGTGAGGTCATCCACCTTGGGAAAAAAAAACAGTAAAAGGGAATATTATTTGAATGGGGAGAAATTACAACATGCTGTGGTGCAGAGGGACCTGGGGGTCCTTGTGCATGAATCCCAAAAGGTTAGTTTGCAGGTGCAGCAGGTAATCAGGAAGGCAAATGGAATGTTGGCCTTCATTGCGAAAGGGATGGAGTACAAAAGCAGGAAGGTGTTGCTGCAACTGTATAAGGTATTGGTAAGGCTGCATCTGAAGTACTGCGTGCAGTTTTGGTCACCTTACTTAAGGAAGGATATACTAGCTTTGGAAGGGGTACAGAGACAATTCACTCGGCTGATTTGAGAAATGAGGGGGTTACCTTATGATGATAGATTGAGTAGACTGGGTCTTTACTCCTTGGAGTTCAGAAGGATGAGGGGTGATCTTATAGAAACATTTAAAATCATGAAAGGGATAGACAAGATAGAGGCAGAGAGGTTGTTTCCATTGGTGGAGGAGACTAGAACTAGGGGGCACAGCCTCAAAATACGGAGGAGCCAATTTAAAACCGAGTTGAGAAAGAATTTCTTCTCCCAGAGGATTGTGAATCTGTGGAATTCTCTGCCCAAGGAAGCAGTTGAGGCTGGCTCATTGAATGTTTTCAAGTCAAAGATAGATAGCTTTTTAAGCAATAAGGGAGTTAAGGGTTACGGGGAGAGGGCGGGTAAGTGGAGCTGAGTCCACGACCAGATCAGCCATGATCTTATTGAATGGCGGAGCAGGCTCGAGGGGCTAGATGGCCTACTCCTGTTCCTAATTCTTATGTTCTTATGTTCTTATGTTCAAAAGATTCTTCATGAGGCTGTAGGTCGGTGCCCCGCAGCCTGTGAGGAGGACCGCTCTCCTTTTTGCAGTGCTTCCTTCTCCGTCCAGCTCATTGGCTACAAAGTACTGGTCTAGCCGTTCGACATAGGCTTCCCAGTCCTCACCCTCCGAGAACTTCTCCAGGATGTCCACAGTTTGCTGCATCATTGCATTGGATTCGTATTCTCGTCGCCAGTTATTATGTTCCTAACAAAGATGAAGCTGCACACAGGGAGGTTAAAGTAACAGTGACCTCAGTCTTTAATAAGACACTCCAAAGTGAGGAACAGGCATTAGGGGCCGGCTTATATACAGTGCTCCCAAGGGATGCTGGGATCCCTTGGGACTTCAGAGGATGAGCTCCCTGGTGGCGGAACATGGGAGTGCATGCTTTACAGAGACACAACAATTATATATAATCAATATTGTGGTTCCTAAATGTTTGAATATGCAGCATTGAAACTGAGTGCTCCCATTACCCAATAGGCCAAAGGGGGCAGAGGAAAAAAAATCTCTATTTTATTTTCTTTTTAAAGTGAGGGGTGATAGGGGTTGGAACTTTAGCTATTTAGGGATTCCCAGGTCAGGTAGAAAACAGCCAGATGTGTTTAGTATAGCTCTTTTGACTCTGTTCCAATAACGTGTCTCAGCCTGAACCTCAGTCGTGTGACATTTTTTGTTCTATTCCCCACACTACCTATTCAGTGGTCTCTCTGAGTAAGACTGACAATTAGTAACAGTTAAGGATAGTTTTGGGCGGTAGGCCATTGTAGCAGCTGGATTGAGACTGCCCAAACTAATTTTAAGTAGGATTCTTGCAGCCACTCAGTTCTCCTTAGCTTTCTATTGTTTCTCCAATAGCCATGGATTATCCCAGAGATCTCTGAGTGAGACAGACAGTTTAGTACGAGTTCGATCAGAATGATCAGGAGATCCAGGAGCTAATAAACTGTAAACGTAAGGCATTATTGAATTGGAAACATCATCACACCTCGAGAGAAAGAAAAGAGATCTACAGACAAATGAAGGCTGAGGTCCAACAAAAAAATTGTCACCTAAAGAACAGATGGTGGGTGGAAAGAGCACAGGCGATCCAGCAAATAGCTGACAGTCATGACGTGTGTGGATTTTTTTAGCGCAGTCAAGACCACCTATGGCTCAAGCACCCAAGGAGCCAACCGACTGAGAGCTAAGAACAGAAGAGGTGCTCATCAAGGACATAGAGGCAGTCAGTGCTTGCTGGAAGGAGCACTTTGAAGATCTCCTTCAGCAAGACTCTTTCTTTGATGTGAGTTTCCTTGACTCTATCCCACAGCATGCTACCCGCCACTATCTCAGCACAATCCCAGCCCAGCATGAGGCTGAAAAGGCCATTTGACAGCTGCAAAACAACAAAGCTTCAGGAGCAGATGGAATCCCCACCGAAGCACTAAAGCATGGCGGAGAAGTAGCAAATCATAAGAACATAAGAAATAGGAGCAGGAGTAGCCTGCTCCACCATTTAATAAGATCATGGCTGATCTGATCTTGCGCTAAGCTCCACTTCCCCACCCGTTCCCCATAACCATTCACTCCCTTAGTGCTCAAAAATCTACTATCCCCACCTTAAATATATTCAATGACCCAGCCTCCGTAGCTCACTGGGACAGAGAATTCCACAGATTTACAACCCTCTGAGAGAAGAAATTCCTCCTCATCTCAGTTCTAAATGGGCGACCCCTTATTCTTAAACTATGCCACCTAGTTCTAGATACTCCCACGAGTGGAAGTATCCTCTCTGCATCTACCCTGTCGAGCCCCCTCAGTTTCTTACATGTTTCAATAAGATCACCTCTCATTCTTCTAAACGCCAATGAATATAGGCCCAACCTGCTCAACCTTTCTTCATATGTCAACCCCTTCATCTAAGGTATCAATCAAGTGAACCTTCTCTGAACAGCCTCCAATGCACTTTGCCTGTCTATATCCTCTTGCAGATTTGTTGTGTCCTCCTCACAACTTGCTTTCCCACCCACCTTTGTATCATCAGCATGACCTCATCTCTCTTATTTGGAAGGAGGAGAGCATGCCAGGGGATTTCAGAGATGCCGTAATCGTGACCATCTTGAAGAAAAGAGACAGGTCTAATTGCAGTAATTACAGAGGAGTTTCCCTGCTGTCTACCACAGGGAAAGTTATCACAAGAATCCTCCTCAATCGTCTCCTCCCAGTGGCAGAAGAGCTCCTCCCAGAGTTGCAAAGCGGATTCCGCCTATTAAGAGGTCAAAGGGACATGATTTTCACTGCGCGACAAATTCAAGAAAAATGTAAGGAGCAACACCAACCTCTGTCCATGGCCTTTTTTGACCTCACAAAGGCCTTTGACTCTGCCAACCAAGAGGGATTATGGTGTCCTCAAATTCGGCAGTCCTCAAAAATTTGTCACCATAATCCACCTGCTTCACGATGACATGCAAGCCGTGATCCTTACCAACGGATCCACCACAGACCCAATACAAGTGCAGACCGGGGTCAAGCAAGATTGTGCCATTGCGAAAATGATCTTCTCAATCTTTCACGCTGTGATACTTCATCTCACCTTTAACAGGTTCTCTGCTGGAGTGGAACTAATCTACAGGACGAATGGGAAATTGTTCCAAATCCGTAGCCTCCAGTCCAGAACCAAGGTCGTCCCATCCTCTGTCTTTGAATTACATTATGCAGATGATGCTTGCATTTGTGAACACTCGGAGGCCGAACTCCAAACCATTGTTGACACCTTCACTGAAGCGTATGAGAGACTGGGCCTTACACTAAACATCTGTAAGACAAAGGTCCTCTACCAAGCTGCCCCCGCCACACAGTACTGAATATCAAGCTCCATGACAAGACCTTGGACAGCGTGGACTACTTTCCATACCTTGAGAGTCGTCTGTCAGCGAGAGCAGACATCGATGACGAAATCCAACACTGCCTTCAGTGTGCTAGTGCAGCCTTCAGTCGCCTGAGGAAAAGAGTGTTTGAAGACCAAGATCTCAAAACCGGCACCAGGCTCATGGTCTCCAGAGAAGTAATAATACCCTCCCTCCTTTCTGCTTCTGAGACATGGACAATGCACAGTAGGCATCTCAAAGCACTGGAGAAGTACCACCAATGCTGCCTCTGCAAAATCCTGCAAATCCATTGGCAGGATAGGCATACCGCCATCAGTGTTCTCTCTGAGGCCAACATACCCAGCATTGAGGCATTGATCATGCTCCCGAAACAAGCGCTCTACTCCGAGCTCCGTCATGGCAAGTGAGTCCCAGGAGGGCAGAGAAAACATTTCAAGGACGCCCTCAAAGTCTCCTTGAAAAAATGTAATATCCCCACCAACTCTTGGGAATCCCTGGCCCAAGATCGCTCAAAGTGGAGGAGAAGCATTCGAGAAGGCACCGAACGCTTCGAGTTTCTCCATCGGGAGCACGTGGAAGCCAAGTACAAACAGTGGAAGGAACGCACAACAAACCATGCACTCCACCCACCCGTCCTTTCAACCATGACCTGCCCCACCTGAGACAGATTCATTCGTCACCTGAGAACTTGTATTAATTTGGAAGCAAGTCATCCTCGACTCCGGGGGATTGCCTAAGAAGAGTACCAGTTTGTGGTGGTTGTGGGAGTTTGATTCTGTGAACTACCACTGTCCAGAAAATACACTGAGGCTGTGCAAACCATTTAATT
Organism: Pristiophorus japonicus; assembly: GCF_044704955.1. Taxonomy (NCBI): domain Eukaryota; kingdom Metazoa; phylum Chordata; class Chondrichthyes; family Pristiophoridae; genus Pristiophorus; species Pristiophorus japonicus. The sequence goes on from NC_091986.1 coordinate 124,060,341, forward strand.
TAGCACCCTTGAAGCTGACAGAGATAGACTTTCATCAAGTTGGTTCAGGCTGGGTTTAACTCAGAAACTAAGGTCTCAAAGGTGAAAGAATAGTGTACTACTTAGTGTGCTATCCAAACTGAACTTTTTAAATTGTTCCTGTTTTGGGCACAATATTTTTTTGCGTTTATTGTAAAGGTATGTGTTTGACCACTGTCACTTGAATTTTAAACTGCAGCCTGTACCTGAGAAAACAAAAGTCCAGGCAGGAAAAATTCGGCGGCAACACTCGCAAGGCACAAGACTATGCGCCAGGTGCAGAAATCTCGTCGCTCAGGAAAAATTGAGTTTACTGCCCTCGAAAGGAAGTGGTGTGCAAAATATCGTGCTCCACTTCCTTTCTGGGGCGTTCATGGGGCAGACGCGTCAGGTGCGAGGTGCAGCGTTACACATTGGATAGCACTGGTGCATAGGAGAGGCTCTTCCCTTCATTAAAGTGAAGAGTTCAAGCTGCAAATTCTGCATTAGTGAAAGGGTCCTACTTGGACCACCGGGGAGCGGGGGTGACATGCCAACTTCCGAGCACTCAAGTAGAATGCCGGGCTGACCGAGCGTGGCACGGACCCCACGTTCAAAGAAACATAGAAACATAGAACACAGAAAAATAGGTGCAGGAGTAGGCCATTCGGCCCTTCGAGCCTGCACCGCCATTCAATTAGATCATGGCTGATCATTCCCTCAATACCCCTTTCCTGCTTTCTCTCCATACCCCTTGATCTCTTTAGCCGTAAGGACCATATCTAACTCCCTCTTGAATATATCCAATGAACTGGCATCAACAACTCTCTGCGGCAGGGAATTCCACAGGTTAACAACTCTGAGTGAAGAAGTTTCTCTTCATCTCAGTCCTAAATGGCCTACCCCTTATCCTAAAACTATGTCCCCTGGTTCTGGACTTCCCCAACATCGGGAACATTCTTCCCACATCTAACCTGTCCAGTCCCGTCAGAATATTATACGTTTCTATGAGATCCCCTCTCATCCCTCCAAACTCCAGTGAATAAAGGCCCAGTTGATCCAGTCTCTCCTCATATGTCAGTCCAACCATCCCTGGAATCAATCTGGTGAACCTTCGCTGCACTCCCTCAATAGCAAGAACGATCTTCCTCAGATTAGGAGACCAAAACTAAACACAATATTCTAGGTAAGGCCTCACCAAGGCCTTGTACAACTGTAGTAAGACCTCCCTGCTCCTATACTCAAATCCTCTAGCTATGAAGGCCAACATACCATTTGCCTTCTTCACCGCCTGCTGTACCTGCATGCCAACTTTCAATGACTGATGAACCATGACATCCAGGTCTCGTTACACCTCCCCTTTTCCTAATCTGACGCCATTCAGATAATATCCTGCCTTCGTGTTTTGACCCCCAAAATGGATAACCTCACAGTTATCCACATTATACTGCATCTGCCATGCATTTGCCCACTCACCTCTCCTGTTCAAGTCACCCTGCAGCCTCTTAGCATCCTCCTCACAGCTCACACCACCACCCAGTTTAGTGTCATCTGCAAACTTGGAGATATTACACTCAATTCCATCATCTAAATCGTTAATGTATGTTGTAATGAGCTGGGGTCCCAGCACTGAGCCCTGTGGCACTCCACTAGTCATTGCCGGCCATTCTGAAAAGGATCCATTCATCCAGACTCTCTGCTTCCTGTCTGCCAACCAGTTCTCTAGAGCCAACAGGATGTTGTAAAAAGTGTCGTAATTTTTTTTGCAAATGCATCACACCTCCCTTTAACTTGCATCCGCGAGCGGCCAGCCACCCAGTTCACGGCCCCTGAAGCTGTCGCTGTCATCACCCGCTGCAGCTTCAGGGGGCGTTACCGAATTTAGGGTCCTGGGCACTGCGGGTGGTGATGACGTCATCATCGCCAGTGCAGAGGAGCGAGGAGCTATTGGTTACCGCTGCCGCTAAACTCCCGCCAAATTTAGCGGGAGTCGTTAGCAGCATCACACCCGGGCAAAAAGTAATTTACACTCCATTAGCGCTGCCCTGGGGGTGCTCAAGGGAGGTGCAGATGACCCGAATTTCTAGGCCTAGGATTTTTATATATATGTAATTGTACAATTATATTCGCATCAGTATGAAATCTCACTTTCATATCAAAGGAATACAGTCAGTAATCCATATTTTCTGTTAAATGATTACTCCTGGAGCCAAACACTTTACACAACTAATCAGTAAAAGAGATAGCATTGTATGACATTCAGGAGCTATGTGGGACTGGAAGCTAATTCCATCAAATGATACCACTGTTGCACAAAGTAACATGAGACAGCTTGTTTTTCCTGGTGCAGTTGATGAAAAGAATTCTCTGCCCAATGCAAATTCTTATTTAAAAATTAATTGTTTAATGTTATGCATTTATTTACCTCATGCAAATATGAATGAGTATGAACAGAATAATAGATTTGGTCAGTGTTAATAAAATCTATTTTGCAGCCGGTTCTTGAGTCTGGTTGGCAGCAGTCATAGCTTAACAATTTAGGACGGGAAGTGGGATCACCAAAAGCACAAAATTTATTTTCTATAGGGGTTTGAGAGTATTTCGTTCCACACCAACGCATGGATCGTACCACCACTTTCCAGCAATTCTAATTTTTATTCCAGCTCATGCTATCAAGTTAACACAATTACTACGGTGGGTGTAACCTCATTTGCCACTGGGATGTATGAATGGCCACATGGACAAATCTGTTCCCCGACTGTTCTTGTTGTTAATCTGGAAAAAGGTGATTTTCATTTGAGACAGTAATACATGGACACATGGGTTGAAATGCTGTTAATGTAAAACAAGACTGTTGGTACGTGTCTGAATTGTTGGTTTCACCTAATGATTTAATCATTTGTATAATGACTGGTTCGAGACCATAATAATCACCTGTGCACAAGAATACACAACTTAACGTTTGCTTTTAATAAAAAGCAGCAAATGCTAGACATACTCTGCAGATCAGGCAGCATCTGTGGATTCCTTTTTGCTTATCCCTTCTCACTTCACGTTTAATTTAAAAAAATCTACTTTGAGTATAAGTATCCTCTCCTTCGATCTCTTCCCTCCTCTGCATTCTGTGATAACTTTGACAAATATAGGATGGTTTCTTGAAGGGGAAGAGACCACCATAATTGTCATAATCTGGATCCATTAACGAAAAGAACATTAACATTTTCACCATAAAATGCAAGCAGCATTTCTGCTACTTTCCTCTCCTATAGTTTACCATTACATAATTAAATAAAATATTCTCCTTCATGTTACCGAATGTTTACTGTTCAAGATTCATAAAAATGGAAAGAAAGCTTTTGGGTTATAAAGAAATGTCTAATTTCCAATGAACATAATTTGAATATGTAAATTAATGTATTTGAGTTGATTGATAAGTTATCCTGATAACATACCTGTTGCAATCTGTGACTTTTAAAGATTGATTTACAGTAAGTTGCAGAAAAAAGCTTTTTTCTAATTAGCCTAGTTTGTCGATGTAAAGTCAGATTCATTTAGCAGACATTTTTGACATGTTATCCATAATAGGATTGTAATTGTGTTCTTAATGATTTATAAAGATAGGAATTATGGCTTTTAATGATTTGATGAGCATATAAAACTGCTTGCACCCTTCCCTTTATTTCTTTCAAAAGTGAGGAATTAGAAACCTGAGAAGAAATTGCTGCCATTGAATAAAAATAATAATAACTTTTATTTATATTGCGCTTTTAATGTAAGAGGATAATGTTTTTACATTTCTAAGCTAAGGTAGGTGATTTATTGTGTCAAGCCACAAATTAAAAGCTAGCATTGACAAAGGGTAACATTTTATTTATTTCATGATAAAAAAAAGAAAATATGTTCATCTATATGACACTAAGATACAGGACCCTTCTCCAAAGGGAGATTACATAATATGGTAATATGTAGAGAAAATAGACTGTAACCAATACAGCTCAAAACAGAGTAGAAGACTGAAGTGCCGAAAATGGGTCTAATAGAACATGAGGCCTATAAGCATCAAAATAAGTGGGAGGAAAATTTAGCAGTATGTAAGCACAGGGTGACTAAGCTTCTGAAGTTCTTGGGAGAATTAGTCAACCATTTCAGATTAGAATATAAAATTATCAGAGGCAGATTCGCAGATCAGATGTTGTGAGGAATATATCGCAATGAGATGATACAAATAGTCTTCTAAGCCATAAGCTGAGTTTGAACAGAAATGGATAGCAGAAAATAAAGTGTACATTTGCACATCCACCAATATATGGATTCAAAAAAGTAATGAGAAATAAATTCACCTTTTTATATTTGCTTAATTGTCAAGTGCAGTACAATTGTTTTCTTAATTTCTTCAGTTTTCTTCCCTTACCCTTGCTTTCTTGAATGCAGTATTTCATACTGAGGTACAACTGTAGGTGGTACCTCAGTGATAATCTCATCCATAAGATACTTCTTCACGTGTGAAGCTGAATGGTGAATATGCCAGGCTGTTCAAACAGAGCACCATTACAGCCACTTTGATGCTTTCATCGCCTGCCAATTATAAATTCCCTTCTATCAGGGAACACTCGATCACAGTGATCAGGAGTTGGAACCTTGGTTGATTTGCCATTCCCTTGTTTAGGATACTGAGGTGAATTGCAGGATTCCAATTGTTGCCTTAGTTGATTAAGATGGTTTGACAGTGATTAACCCAAGCACAGACCAGGAATCAAACTAAAAATGTTCTTGGCATGCATGGGTCAGAATGCTAGAACATAATCCCTTTATATACCAAACTATTGGGAGAAGGCAAGTTTCAACGATTGGAGAACCAAAATTGAAAAGATCAATGGCATTGCTGTCTATTCATGTTTCTGCCCTATTGAGTCAATTCTTGAACAGCTTTCATACACCCGTGAAAAAGGATCCCTGTTCTGAGGGTTACATCGAGTTACATTGAATCTACAGCACATGAACAAGTCATTTGGCCCAACTGGTCAATGCTGCATTTATGCTCCACACCAGCCTCCTCCCACTTCTCTTCATCTAACCCTATCAGCATATCCTTCAATTGCTTTCTCCTCAGGAGCACATCATGCCTCCCCTTAAATGCTTCTTAAGTTATTTGCCTCAACTATTCCTTGTGGTACCGCGTTACATAATCTTACTCCTCTTTGAGTAAAGTTGTTTCTCTGGAATTACCTATTGAATTTACTATTGACTATCTTATATTTATGACCTCTAGTTTTGGACTCCCCACACGTGAAAATATTGGCCCTGATCTTGACTGGGGTGGGATTTCAAATGGAGGAGAGGATTTGTGGTCAGGAAACCTGACAGCATGCGTCATTTTTTCTAGAAGGTACCCCACCCGGAAGCCAGCCGAATTGACAGACTTGGCTTTCTGTCTAGCTGGGAGCACACCGGAGGAGGTCACAGATCAGGAGCAGATAGGCATCCTGTTGCTTGGGTAGTGATAGCATGGGGGAGTGCCCAAATCTTGGGGTGCAGGGAGAAATGTTGGGGTCCAGTTCGGGGACGGTCCAATTATGGGGCGGTTAGTGATCTTGGATGGGGGGTCGGTGTTCCTGGAGGGGCTAAACAGCCCCCTTTAGCTGCCTGGTTAAACATGGAAGACAGATAAAATCTGAGGCACGCTGCCTCATTATAATATTTAAATGACCAATCCACCTTCGGCAAGTGGGTTGGTTGCTGGTCATCCCGTCCCGTCTCTGTTAAAACCGGAAGTGGGCGGGTTGACAGTGGGTTGGATTCAAGTTTGAGATTTTTTAAATTTTCACACCCCACCCAACCCAAACCTATTTTGGGGGGGTTAAGATTCTTTCATTTTCTTTACAACTACCTTATCAAAACCTTCCATTATCTTAAAGATCTTTATCAGGTCACCCCTAAGTGTAATCTTTTTGTTGGAGAAAAGAGCCCAAGCCAATGTATGCAATCTTTCCTGATAAGTATATCCTCTCAATTCTGGTATCATCCTAGTGACTCTTTTTTTCATCTTCTCCAATGCCTCGATATCTGTTTTATAATATGGGGACCAGAACTGAGCACACTACTCCAAGTATGGTCAAACAAAGATTTGTTACAAGTTTAACATAACTTCTCTGCTTTTCAGTTTTATCTCTCGAGAAATGAACCCCAGTGCTTGGTTTGCTTTTTATGGCCTTATTAATCTGTGTTGCTACGTTCAGTGATTTGTGTATCTGTACCCTCAAACTTTTTGCTCCTCTACCCAATTAGGGACTAGAAATTGGTCTTTTGGTGATAGCGGTATTTTTTTTGGCATTTTTCGCCAAAAATACCGTTAAAAATACCACTATTTTTTAAAGGCCTAAAATTGGCAAAAAAATGCCTCCGGCCGAAAAAAATCAGCATTGCACGAGGATTCGCAGTGGAAACAGCGGTCCTTGCCAACTTTAGTCCGAGGCATATTACTGCTAAAAAGACAGGACCTGGGAGGGGGAAAACACAAAAATAATTGCAAAAAACAAAAAATAAAAAATCACAAAACATTCACAAGGCACTTATCTAGCAAATTGCTGAAAAAGAATTAAATAATATAAAGTTTAACTCACCTTTTTTGCAGGTCTTCATATTTACTGCTGCTTTTGGGGCTGCAACACAGGCTTTTCTTGGGCATTTTCTTTTCTACCCAGAATACAGGTGCGCCGAACGGCCAATTTAAAGCAATATCACTTTTTTTCGTCTTGCACGATAGCGGTCCGCTTTTCAGAGGTATTTCAAAACTGCCGGCGCAAGACTTCGTCCAGTTTAGGTGAACACCTTTATCCGTCAAAAAAGGCGGAATATCGCCGAAAAAACGGGTGCAAGGCTGACCAATTTCTAAACCCTAGACTCTTATTATACAAGCAGTATGTGGCCTCTTTATTCTTCCGACCAAAATGCATCACCTCACACTCATCTATATTGAAATTAATTTACCAATTACATGCCCATTCTGCAAGTTTATTAATGTCACTTGTATTTTGTTTCATTCTTCATTTGTGTTAATTACATCCTCCATTCCTTTTGAAATCTGTGCTGAGTACTCTTTATTATATTTTCGGTTTCTAGATGTTTTTAAATTAAATATTCTATTATCTTTCCCACCACTGCTGTTAAACTAACTGGTTATAGGTCCCTGGACTTGTATCTTCATTATTAAATATAGGTATCACATTAGCTGTCTGCCAGTTCTCTGGCATTATTCCCTTTTCTAATGATTTTTATGTAATTGTAATAGTGCCTCTGTTATCTCTTCCCTAACTTTTAATATACATGGATGCAATCCATTTAGACTTTGGGCTGGATTTTCGGTTTGTTGCCGCCTCTGTTTTCTCCCCGGAGGGGTAGTAATGGCTGCGGAAAGCATTTCTGGACGTGTGGCCAGCTTCCAGCGCTCCACCCCACCAGGACATTTGGTGCCAGGCTTGTGGGGGCATGGAGCAGTACCGCCCGAGAGAGGCGAGCCGGTGTACAATGCCCCTGGTTGCGACACCGGCTCAAAATTTGAAACTCGCCCGATCCATAGCGCCCTGTAGCGCGCCCTCGTGAGACTGCTTGTGAAAGCTGGTGGTCCGAGCTATAGGGGCCGCAGTGAGGGAAGGAATGTTTCCCTGAGGTAAGTGTAATTGTTTTTTATTTTTTTATTTTTGCGATTCCTGTAGATGCGACATCAGTAAAGTATTGGGCTGTTTTTGGTGGGTTTTTTTCAGATTTTTTTTCCCAGGGAAGCCTCTCTTCGGGCGCTCCGAGGCTGGCTGTTCTCAGGATTTTCATTTGCTCAGCCGGCCTAGTGCCCTAAAAGAGATGTGGAATACCTGCCTTAGCACTCCACTCCATACTCAGGGCCCGGCTGGTGAATTTTGCAGCTGGAAACGCAAACTATTTCCCGGCGCAAAATTTACCGCTCCTCCCGAGTTAACGCTGTAACAGAGGCGCAACCGAATTCCCACCTCCATATGTTTTATCATCTCTAAGTTTGATTAGTTCATCAATTATCTCCCCCTTTTCTATCTTAAATGCCGTTTATCATTTTTGATCATTTCTTCTAATGTCATGGCCACCTGTGAGTCTCCCTGGTAAATACTGAAGCAAAGTAATTATTCAATATTTCTGTCATTTTGCTGTCATTACCTGTGAGTTTATCTTGTCCATTCCTAATTGGCCCATCTCAATCCTGATTTTTTTTCAGGTATTCAAATGTCTGTAGAATACTTTACTATTTATTTTTATATCCCTTGATAATTTAATGGCAGTTTGCTTTCCTAATGGTTGTTTCTGACTTCTTTACCAATCTCTTTGTATTCGCTTTGGTCATCTTTTCCTTTATTGTCCACATACTTAGATTATGCCTTTTTCTTTAGTTTAAATTTTACACTTGTGTCTTTAATCATCCATGGTGTTTCATTATTGGCTAGCTTGTACCTGTTTTTTGCAGGAATATATTTCTCCTGAACTCTTTAGATCAACATTTTAAATATTTCCCAATGCTATTCTATCTATTTGTCAACATTTTCTTCCAGTTTACCTCCCCGAGTTCCATCTTCATCTTCACAAAATTATCTTTTTTCCAATCCACTACTTTGGTCTTTGTCTTGCTTTTGTCTTTTTCAATCATTATTTTAAACTATATTATGTTATGATTGTTATTGCCTAGATGTTCCCCAACACTTATTTTCTTTTATGCTCTGGTTCATTTCCCATTACTAGAACCAGCATTGATTCATCTTTGGTTGGGCTTCTTAAGTACTGGGTAAGAAAAGAGTCCTATCCACACTATAAAAATGTAATTACCTGATACCCTTTCCTGAACTCTTTGTGCCATTTTATTTGGGTTTAGTTGAAATCTCCCATGATTATTATTCAACGAACTTTACTTATTTTATAGATTTGCTTACATATTTCTTCCTCCAGTTCCCTTCCACTATTCAGTGGTCTGTCGAATACTTCTATTAACGTGATCAATTCCTTTTTATCCTTTATCTCAATCTATACGGATTCCGTTTCTACATTTGTTAGTTATGATCCCTTTTTTATACTGTCTATGTTGTCTCTAATTAGTACAGCTACCATGTCCCCCTTCTTTTCTTATCCTTTGTAAATACATTATATCCTGCAATATTTAACAGCCAGTCCTGTTCTTTATGTAGCCATGTTTCAGTTATTCCTACTACATCTGGCTCCTCGCTACGCAGTACTGTCTCCAGTTCCCCCATTTGTTTTGGATACTGCGCATGACGCTGCACAGGCAATTGAATTTGTCTTTATCTTGCGCCTATCAGGCTCCTCATCCCTATAAAACCCCATCAGGCAGTCAAGTTACAATTATATGATCTATAATCGTGAATTAATCTAATGTGGAACAGAGGTCAAGATCGAAAGAAGTTTTAATATATATACCATTATATTTTTCTGGTTTACATATGATCCACAGAAAATAAAATCTGAGGAGATAATGGGCACTTTAATGAGGATAACTAACAATTCTCATTGTACCTTTCCATCCAGCTCTTTTTCCTGGGCCAATCTTGGTCACAGTGCATAAGCATGGACTCTATCATAATAAACTTCACTCCTGTATGTATCAATATTAAAACATTTTAAACAATACATTTATAGCTTTTTGCTATTGTTAATTGTGCTCAATTTTTTAATCACAGACAGAAGCATGGAATGAGAAAGGCGGGTAGGGATCCGGGAGTGTGGGAGGGCAGGCTGCAGCTGTCGGGAAACTCAGGAGAATGGGTTTCCTGCAGGCCCTGCCCACTCCCCCTACCACTTCTATTAAAACCAGAAGAGGGCGGATTGGGGTCGGGATTTAAATTTTTAGCTCTTTAACTTCCCACCCGACCCCAACCACACACCCATTTTTGAGGTTAAATTTCCCCCATTGAATACCCGAAGAAAAATTCTCCAAGATTTCTTACCATTCCATCAGAATATTTATCCCTTTCTATAATCTACATGATTCATTTCACTGTATTCTGCAGAGTATTTGAATATCTCTGACTATACTTATCCTCATTTCTAAACAGATATTTATCCAGATCTTTTTTTAAAGGAGTCTGCTGTCTGTGACTGAAATAATTATTTTTTCACAAGCAAAACATGCTTTATTTTCAAAAGATTTAATTATTTCCACTATTCATATAAAAAATTAAAATATGTGAAAGTAAATGCTTATGTTTTGAACTTTGGCATATCTGGGTCAGCAGACAAAATGATTTTTAAAATTGAGAATCCAAGGCCCATTGTGCAAAAGCTAGCAGTGCTCAAAAATAAAATAGAACACAAGTTAAGTCAGAAATTAATAATTAGGTTGACACCAAGGTTGAATTTTGAAAGCCTGAAGATTGAGAAGGTAAAGAATTCTGCAGCTTTGAGGTCATGGGAAAGATTGAGTTAAGAGTCGGAGACTGTGTGGTGAATTTTGATTGCAACACTGTAGCGATGGAGGGAGGGAGGGCAGGAAAGCAAGTTTAGAGGTTAGAAGAAAGAGAGGAAAGTGCACAGAAGCTCTGACCAAAGTAGTATTTATAAAGTAGGGAAACGAGCAAAGTTGCAATAGAGAGAGCGATTGGATATTCCAGCAGAGAGTGAGATTGCCTCTCAGCTTTCTTTTGGCATCGGATGTTAGAACAGTTGGAGAGCCTTCCCGAATATGAAAGTAAAATTCTAGTCAGGGACTAATTGAGCTTGATGGAGAATTGTGTTGTTCAGGCAGAAAATGCTGTTTAACATTGAAGACAAAACTGAGCTTCTTGGAAGCTGCTATAACAATATAGGAGGCGTGGGAGTCTCATTTCAAGATGAAATTAAATAATGAGGCAAAAAATGTTGATGGATAAAGAAAGACTGTGTGGATCCAGAAGAGGTAAAATGCAGTAGTTATTTGTTAGTCTTATGAGACACATGAAGAAACTGGCAAGGAATTTGTTCTTCGGCACTCTGCAGCCTGCAACTTCCTGCTTATTCATTTTATTGGGCAGAAAATCACTGGCTGCGATGAGCAAAAGTGGAAAATCTTCTCGAAGGAACTGTAAGGAACAAAAGGGCCAGCTTTCCTCGATGGCTACCTGTCGGATGCCAATAGAGGAACATTATAGAGGTTCCTGTTATTTTCCTTCCTTGGACTATTTATATGCCCATCGTGCACTGTCAACAGGGCTGCCCTTGCCTGAAACTTGCACTTGAAAATTAACCACTAAACCTGAGCCTAGTTGCAAGCCTGATAGGCCGACAGCTGTCCTCCTGGCTGCTGCCAATGGGATTATGGGGCTAGACTTTTGGCACATCATCGCCCATTTATTGCCCATTTAGCGTCCATATAAGCACTGAGATGCAGGCTATCGCCCATATTTTCTGAAAAGTGGAAACTAGCGTCCAATTATAGCCCATTTATCACCAGCGCAACTTTAGGCATACATGAACGAGTTGCATCGTCCAGTCTATTTTTAAAAAATATGACATCATCCTCGTGCAAGGCCGAGAATACTGTTTATAATGGAAACTAACGCCCGATTATGGTCCAGATTATCGCCGAGCGCTACTTTCGGCTTTTCGCCCATCAGTCGCCCAAATGATTGCTGGCCTAAAAAGACGCTGAAGAAAAGCTGCAATCACCTGACCTTAACTCGGCACTACAGACGCCATTTTGTAACTCGGACGATCTTTAATAAAAGGCTGCTTGAAGTACTTGTCAGGAGAAGCAATTTGTGAGTGATTTTAAGGGCCTTGTTAACACTTGCCAATCATTGAATCACATTTATATTTGTTGGGGAAAAATTAAGAGCATTTATAGTGATTGAAAGTGATGGGGCCTGTAATTTCTCAACCAGTATTGATCTCTCATCACATGCTGCAGAACAGAGATAGGAGAAGGTTTATTGAAGAGCATTATGTGCCCAATCAAAGAGGTGGCAGACTGCTGAGGAGGAGGAGACGTTATACGCGGCGCATTTACAGGGATAAGCAATCATGCCTGAAATTGTCCGATAACACGTGCATTAGAAGGCTGCGCTTCTGAAAGAAGGTCATCAGTGAGACATGCCAGCTCATTCGGGAGATCTGCAGCCAACCAGCACCATCAGGACCGCACTGCCCATTGAGGTTAAGGTCACTGTGGCACTTTCCTTCTTGGCATCGGGCTCCTTTCAGGCCTCAGCTGGCGACATTTGCGATATCTCTCAGCACGCTACACATTGCTGCATTCGACAGGTGACTGAAGCCCTTTACGCATGCAGGGTGGACTTTATAAACTTCCCTATGACCAGGGAGGCACAGACTGAGAGGGCTTTAGGTTTCTCGAGAATAGCAAACTTTCCCAAGCTGCAGGGAGCAATAGACTGTACGCACTTTGCCTTGCGAGCACCTTTACAGGATGCAGAGGTGTTTCAGAACAGAAAGGGATTCCACTCCCTGAATGTGCAGCTCGTTGTCGACCACAAGCAAATAATCATGGCAATGAATGCAAATTTTCCAGGGAGCATCCATGATATGCGCATCTAGTGTGAGAGTACTGTCTCTGACCTATTTAAGAGTCAGCCACAAGGTCACAGCTGGATGCTGGGGGAATAAGGATATGGCCTTGCCAGTTGGCTCATGACCCCCCCTGCGTAAGCCCCAACCAAAAGCTGAGAAGCGCTACAACAAAATCCATACAGTTACATGCAATATCATCAAAAAGGCAATTGGAGTGCTTAAGCAGCGCTTCAGATGCCTGGACTACTCAGGAGGCAACCTACAATACCACCCTGAGAAAGTCGCTCAGTTCATTGTCGTGTGATGCATGTTGCATAATCTAGTTATCAGGAGAGGACAACAATTGCCAGATGGGACCGCCAGTCCAACTCGGGAGAGAGGAGAGGCAGATGAGGAGGAGGATGGGGACCTCAGGGAGGACAATCAACCTGGCGATGACCCCATGCCCCCAGGCCCCCCCTGTAGAATTTACCAATATTTCGCAAAGATTCCTGGTACCTTTCCCCTGCAGAGGAGAAGAATCCCTTCCTGGACTTTTAAAATGGAAGGAAAAATTTCGGGACACAAATGAGTTTAAATGGGCAGACGAGGCCTGCAGGGGATAAAAGGGGATGCATTCATGGAGCCCCCCCACCCCCTCCCCACGCCCCCCCCCCCCAGTGTTTGGACTCATAGGAAAGGGAATTTAATTTGGAACTATCCACCAGAAAGTTTGAAATCCTAAAGTGCACATGGAAGAAACTACGAACTTTAATCGAATTTGGGATTTTTAAAAGGTGAATGTTGGGTCTGCAAGAAAAGGGGTGGGGTCAATCTCTAAAGGGCCAGTTTGGACATTGGAACTAATCAAATTATCTGGGAACTGTTTACCCTCAAAACCTGTCCCTCGTAGACATTTACATTTTAACAATCAACCACGGAAGAAACATTATCCATCCCACCCAGAGGACCCAAATGTCACATACATATTTCAACACCTTTTCAACAGGCATAAAAATATCTGGCTCAGGCCAGACTACCACAATGGACAAGAGCTCATCAACTCAGAAAAGCCTATCAACGCCAGATTAAAACCACTTAATCAAGTTTCAGTTAGCTGGGCTGCAAATTTGAAACAAAGAGCTGAGCCAGATTTGGTGGGAGATAAAGAAGCCTTTTTGGGGTATATCTATTCCCAGTTTTACAAGGAAAAGAACGCACACAAGCAGCCGGAGGTGGGGAGTGAAGAAATGGAGTAGTGGAGAAAACTACAAGAAATCATCAAGGACCGACCGAGCATGAGGCCCACGAAATGGAAAGTTGTCAGCAACCAAATTGACAACCCGGGCCACCACAACCAGCGAAACGACCAACCGAAACCAACTCAGCAAAAACCGAAGAATCGACATTTATTTCCACTCTACAATCTACTTCTGAACGACCAACGGGTGAGAAATTACCAAAGAGGACTAACTAAAACTATTCCTAACCAAAGAAAGTGGGTACTTACCCCATACATCCAAAACACAACTTACCTCATCAACGGACTCACCCCAACTGAAGATTAAGCAGTCCGAAGTCCTCTCCTCTGTCCGGGGTACGGCTCACCTAGAAGGCCAAGTGCAGTGAACCCTGAAACCGGGATTCACCAGCAACTGTCAAAAGGGATTGGTGAGCATAGCCCCTGAACCCCCAGAGCTATAACTTAGTTATTTAGGGGAATTGGGAGGGGGGAGGCTGGGATAACTCGTGTAAATGTATCTGTATTCTCCTCTTTACCCCATTTAGAGTTTAAGCTGTATTCTTTTCGCCACAGGCTGTATGTTGACAATTTATTCAATGTGTTGTACCCCTCAGTGTGTATTGGTATTACTATTCTGTGTGTGTTATTAAAGGTGTGCCTTTTACTTCCTTTTAAACACAATAAAGCCATACCTGCTTCCTACCTTGAAACTGATTGTCTGTCCAAGTCTGTCACAGTCCCTTCATAATTCCAGAGTCTAGAACCAAGGGTGTGGGAACGATTCGAAACTGCTCATATAAGGTCAGAAGGGAAAGCTGACCCCGCCGAAAACCTCCCCTTACACCCCCACAACACTGGAAAAGTTCCATGGTAGCTACGCAGCTGCAAAACTGTTGCGTCAGCAGCTCATAAATGAACAACAATATACAGCTCACCCCCTCCCGACCTGCGGCCATGCTTCCCTCCAGCACCTTGACCGCCCTTGTCATAACCCCTCGTTTCCCACTAATTCCCCGAGTAATGGGACCAAGACGTTTTGCAACAGAGCACCTCAAGGTCTGCTGCTGTGGGGGTGGGGAGGGGAGGGGTGGGGGTGACATCGGCAGAATGACTTCAATGGCTGGAGGAAAAGACGTTTGCAAAGAAACATCTTCCGAGTCAGAAGGAAGTTCTTCCTCCTGTCTCGCATCTGTCGTGGTGGTTGGTGGTACGGCACCTTGGGGATGCAGTGCCGTCTCCCGAAACTATCGCATGCCGCAAGGCATCGACAGAGTCAGTCGTTCGCCCCATTGCTGCAACTATCCACTCCATGTCCTCCAATATTCATGCAGGCAATGTGGCAATGTTGCCGGTCAACCCACGAAGTGCCTGGAGGAGCTCTCGACCTATGTCGACGCGTGCCTTTGACAGTAAGATCATGTCCTCATTTGCATCTGCCCATCGCAGCACGTGCCTACCTCGTCGACTCAACCTCTGCGGGGTCAGCGTGGGCACTGGATGCCTTGGAGTGGCCTGCTGCAAGCCACTTGGCCCTGCAACTTCATCCATTGAGGATGACATAGCCCCAGGTACCACAGATGACAAATCAGGCTCTGTTTCTTCCTCCTCCTCAGTTTCGTGTTTGTCACCCGTGGTGATGACGACCTGGTGTCGGTACTGGTGTCGGTGAAGGTACCTCACTTTGTGCCTGGGGAGTCTGGGGAGCTGCAAAACATAATTGAGGTTATTAGAAGACAAAGGTAGACATGAGAATGCTCGCGCTGCGCTGGCATATGTATGAGGAGCAACACTACTGCAATAAATGTGAACGAGAGACGTTACATTTGATTAACATGAGAGTACAGAAGCTGCATGCATAACATTACATCATTCATCTATTATAATTAAATGCCATTAAATTACTTTAAATTATCACTGGTTTACCACTGCTTTACACATTACTCACATGGCACAACAACGGGATCTGCACCACCAGGGGTGGCAGAACGATTGTGGCTTCCTACTAGTGCTGCGGCACATTCTTCTAGGTCGGTCAGAGGGTATAGGTCAGCAGGCCCTCCTCCGGTTCACCTCTACTCGGCATGATTCTTAGATATCTTCCTCTGCAAACGTGACAAGAGCGTGGCATAAGTTAATTGACGAGGTATTATTATGGAATCACAACAGATATTGCAATCCACAATTAGTCACCCCACATTCTAGTCATCCATAACTTAAACATTAGAGGCTAACACAGTTTGTATCCACAATGGATGCATCCATGTTCAGAGAAAATATTTAATAAGATTGTGTTTATGTACTGATGCTTGACACCAAACATCTCCATGAAAGGCCCCATCCACGGGCCGTGCCATTCGGTGCCTGAGGGGCTGTAGGCGATTTATTTGACTCAATGGAGGTCCCCCAGGGGGAGGAATCAGGATCGCTGGTGAGCTCGGCAATGACAGGACTGTAATGGGAAGGGGCACCGTGTCCATGGGCTGTGCTCAGAGACCTCCGTGTGGCCGGAGCCAATGTCCCAAAGTGTCCCAGGGCATACAGTGAGGCAGGGCAGCTCTCCCCCAGTCCAGGCTGGGTCACTGTGTGAATGACAGCATCTGGAGAGACTCACACAGTCTGGGTATAGTTGACCGGACCCCTCAGTGCTCAGTCATGCCCCATCCACCAACGTAAGTGTTGTGTATCTGTAAAGCATGTACTCCCAGGTTCCGCCACCAGGGAGTGCATCCCCCGAAGTCCCAACGGATCCCAGCATCCCTTGGGAGCACTGTGTATAAGCCGGCCCCTCAGGCCTGTTC
Source organism: Pristiophorus japonicus (assembly GCF_044704955.1). Lineage (NCBI taxonomy): Eukaryota > Metazoa > Chordata > Chondrichthyes > Pristiophoridae > Pristiophorus > Pristiophorus japonicus. The sequence continues at coordinate 124,076,886 of NC_091986.1, forward strand.
CTCACTCTGGAGTGTCTTAATAAAGACTGAGGTCACTGTTACTTTAACCTCCCTGTGTGCAGCCTCATCTGTGTTAGGAACACAATAACTGGCAACGAGTATACGAATCCAACGCAAAGATGCAGCAAACTGTGGGCATCCTGGAGAAGTTCTCGGAGGGTGAGGACTGGGAAGCCTATGTCGAACGGCTAGACCAGTACTTTGTAGCCATAGAGCTGGACGGAGAAGGAAGCGGTGCAAAAAGGAGAGCGGTCCTCCTCACGGGCTGCGGGGCACCAACCCACAGCCTCATGAAAGAATCTTCTGGCTCCGGTGAAACCCACAGATAAGTATGAGGAGCTGTGTACACTGGTTCGGGAACATCTTAACCCGAGGGAGAGCGTGCTGATGGTGAGGTATCGGTTCCACACGTGCCGAGCTCACCAGCGGCCCTGATTCCTCCCCCTGGGGGACCTCCATTGAGTCAAATAAACCGCCTACCACCCCTCGGGCGCCGAATGGCATGGTCCGTGGATGGAATTGTACACGAGATGTTTGGTGTCAAGCATCAGTACATAAACACAATCTTATTAAATATTTTCTCTGAACATAGATGCAGGTCAGGAAATGGAGGGCTACGTTGCTGAGCTAAAGCAACTTGCAGGACAATGTGAGTTTGATAGCTACCTGGAGCAGATGCTCAGAGACTTTTTTGTACTGGGCATTGGCCACGAGACCATCCTATGAAAACTTTTGACTGCAGAGACACCAACCCTTAGTAAGGCCATTGCGGTTGCACAGGCGTTTATGTCCACCAGTGATAACACCAAACAAATCTCTCAGCACACAAGTGCTAGGAATGTTCATGAATTAACTGGAACTGTGTTTGTGAGCAGGAATGTACAGGGCAGAAACCATGAGTCTGCAACTGCCAGCAGGCCTCAAGTGACCTAGATGACTCAGAGTCCCCAACAAAGGATGAATACAAGGCAATTCACACCTTGTTGGCGTTGTGGAGGCTTCCATTCAGCCTATTCATGCCGCTTCAAAGGGTATGTTTGCAGGAGCTGTGGAACAATGGGGCACCTCCAACGAACTTGCAGACGAGCTGCAAGCTCTGCAAAACCTGCGAACCACCACGTGGCAGAGGAAGATAGGTCCATGGTGGATCAAAGCAATTTCGAGCCTCAGAGAGAGGAGGCAGATGCTAAAGTACATGGGTTGCACACATTTGAGATGAAATGTCCACCTATAATGCTAAATGTAAAATTGAATGGCTTACCCGTAGCCATGGAACTGGACACTGGCGCTAGCCAATCCATCATGAGTAAAAAGATGTTTGAGAGACTGTGGTGCAACAAGGCACTCAGACCAGCCCTGCCCCATCCACACGAAACTGAGAACGTACATCAAAGAGCTCATCACTGTCCTGGGCAGTGCCATGATCAAGATCACCTACGAGGGTACGGTGCACGAACTGCCACTCTGGATTGTCCCAGGCAATGGCCCCAGACTGCTTGGAAGGAGCTGGCTGGGCAAAATCCGCTGGAACTGGGATGACATCCGAGCGCTATCACATGTCGATGAGGCCTCATGTACCCAGGTTCTTAACAAATTTCCTTCCCTTTTTGAGCCAGGCATTGGAAACTTTTCCGGGGCGAAGGTGCGGATCCACTTGGTCCCAGAGGCACGATCCATTCACCACAAGGCGCGAGCGGTACCTCACATGATGAGGGAGAGAGTGGAAATCGAGCTGGACAGGCTGCAACGCGAGGGCATCATCTCCCCAGTGGAATTCAGCGAGTGGGCCAGCCCGATTGTTCCACTACTCAAAAGTGATGGCACGGTCAGGATTTGCGGCGATTATAAAGTAACCATTAATCGTTTCTCGCTACAGGACCAATACCCGCTACCTGAGGCAGACGACCTATTTGCGACGCTGGCAGGAGGCAAGATGTTCACCAAGCTCGACCTGACTTCGGCCTACATGACGCAGGAGCTGGAGGAGTCTTCGAAGGGCCTCACCTGCATCAACATGCACAAGGGACTGTTCATCTACAACAGTTGTTCGTTTGGAATTCGGTCGGCTGCAGCAATCTTCCAGAGAAACATGGAGAGCCTACGCAAGTCGGTACCACACATGGTGGTTTTTCAGGACGACATATTGATCACGGGTCGGGACATTGTCGAGCACCGACAAAACCTGGAGGAGGTCCTCCAGCGACTGGATCGCGTAGGGCTGCGGCTGAAGAAGTCGAACTGCGTCTTCATGGCAACAGAAGTGGAGTTTTTGGGGAGAAAGATCACGGCGGACGGCATTCGGCCCACAGACGCCAAGATAGAGGAGATCAGGAACGTGCCCAGGCCACAGAACGTCACGGAGCTGCGGTTGTTCCTGGGACTCCTCAACTATTTTGGTAACTTCCTACCGGGGTTAAGCACCCTCTTAAAGCCGCTACATGTGTTATAGCGTAAAGGTGAGAACTCGGAATGGGGAAAAAACCAAGTAATTGCTTTTGAGAAAGCCAGAAACATTTCATGCTCCAACAAGCTGCCTGTGTTGTGCAACCCGTGTAAAAGACTTGTGCTAGCATGTGATGCGTCGTCGTATGGAGTCAGGTGTGTATTACAACAAGCTAACATTGCGGGGAAGTTGCAACCTGTTGCCTATGCCTCCAGGAGCTTGTCTAAGGCCGAGAGGACCTACAGCATGATTGAGAAAGAGGCATTAGCGTGTGTGTTCGGGGTAAAGACAATGTATCAGTACCTGTTTGGCCTCAAATTTGAGCTGGAAACCGATCACAAGCCCCTCATACCCCTGTTCAGCCCGCATACAAAGGTGGGCACTCACGCTATCAGTGTATCACTATACCATCCGCCACAGGTCAGGCACCGAGAACTGTGCGGATGCTCTCAGTTGGCTACCATTGCCCACCACGGGGGTGGAAATGGCGCAGCCTGCAAACTTGTTGATGGTGGCACAGCCCACAGACTTGTTGATGGTCATGGAAGCATTTGAAAATGATAAATCACCTCTCATGGCCCGCCAGATTAGGACTTGGACCAGCCAAGGTCCTCTGCTGGCCTTAGTAAAAAAATGTTTACTGCATGGGAACTGGGCCAGCATTCCCATTGAAATGCAAGAGCTAATAAGGCCGTTCCAGCGGCGAAAGGACGAGCTGTCCATTCAGGCAGATTGCCTGTTGTTGGGTAACCACGTAGTGCTACCCAAAAAGGGCAGGGAGACGTTCATCTCGGATCTCCATAGCACACACCCGGGTATAGTAATGATGAAAGCGATAGCCAGATCCCACGTGTGGCGGCCCGGTAGCGACTCTGACTTAGATTCCTGTGTACGGCAATGCAGCGTGTGTGCTCAGTTGAGCAACGTGCCCAGAGAGGCACCACTAAGTTTGTGGTCCTGGCCCTCCAGACCATGGTCGAGGATCCATGTGGACTATGCGGGCCCGTTTCTTGGTAAAATGTTCTTGGTGGTGGTGGATGATTTTTCAAAATGGATTGAATGTGAAATAATGTCTGGAAGCACCGCCACCGCCACCATTGAAAGCCTGAGGGCCATGTTTGCCACCTACGGCCTGCCTGACATACTGGTCAGTGACAACGGGCCATGTTTCACCAGTGCTGAATTTAAAGAGTTCATGACCTGCAATGGGATCAAACATGTCACCTCGGCCCCGTTTAAACCAGCCTCCAATGGGCAGGCAGAGCAGGCAGTACAAACAATCAAATGGAGCCTTAAACGAGTCACAGAAGGCTCACTCCAAACCCGTCTGTCCCGAGTACTGCTCAGCTACCGCACGAGACCCACTCACTCACAGTGGTGCCCCCGGCTGAGCTACTCATGAAAAGGACACTTAAAACGAGACTCTCGCTGGTTCACTCCAACCTGCATGATCAGGTAGAGAGCAGGCGGCAGCAACAAAATGTAAACGATGGTCGCGCCACTGTGTCACGGGAAATTGATCTGAATGACCCTGTGTTTGTGCTAAACTATAGACATGGTTCCAAGTGGATCTCGGCACGGTGATAGCTAAAGAAGGGAGTAGGGTGTTTGTAGCCAAACTAGACAATGGACAAATTTGCAGAAAGCACCTGGACCAAATGAGGCTGTGGTTCACAGACTGCCCTGAACAACCCACAGCCGACACCACCTTTTTCGAGCCCACACACCCAAAGGATCAACGACACCACCCCGGACCAGGAAATCGAACCCATCATGGCCAACAGCCCAGCAATGCTAGGCTCACCCAGCAGCCCTGCAGGGCCAACAACATGCCAGCCCAGAGAGGGCATAGCCAACACACCAGAACAGACATTTGTACTGAGGCGGTCCACCAGGGAAAGAAAGGCTCCCGACCGCCTCACCTTTAAATATTTTTCACTTTGACTTTGGGTGGAGGAGTGATGTTGTGTATCTGTAAAGCATGCACTCCCATGTTCCGCCACCAGGGAGTGCATCTCCTGAAGTCCCAAGGGATCCCAGCATCCCTTGGGAGCACTGTACATAAGCCGGCTCCTCAGGCCTGTTCCTCACTCTGGAGAGTCTTAATTAAGACTGAGGTCACTGTTATTTTAAACACCCTGTTTGCAGTCTCATCTGTGTTCGGAATACAATAGTAACCAAAAAGGAAATGGTGCCCAAGTTAAAGACTTGCTCACAGCACACAAAAATTCTCCTTCTAAAATAAAGTGGTAGAAATGCCGAATGTTTGCAGCCTATCTGTTTCCACTTATTTCTTTAAATAATAATTAATACTGTTGATTAAATGTAAAGCAGCTCAACAAAATTAGACTTAAAGGGCGCAGGTTCCGACCCCAGTCAAAATCTTCGCAGGGAAGCTATCCAAGATTACCCAGCTTAATTACAATCTGGCAGATTTATATTCTAATTAATGAGTCAGTGCATCATTACAATTTAACATGTAATAATGTAATACTTACCCTTGCTGAAGCAACCAGACTGTTACACCTCTTACGTCACTGGTCTGTCTCGTCTCACACCCATCGTGGGCCACCGATGAGAATATGGCGGCGATATCGCCCCATATTTTTTGATATGTCCAGGGGGGAGGTTTCCCACTGCCACCCTGGGTTAATTGGCCCTTCCTATTCTTAACCTCATGAACAAGGGCCTCATTGGCCTCATCGGAGAAGGCTTTCACCCGCCTTCTCCCCGACAGCTCCCCCTGCTGCATAATGCTATCATTAGACATGTTTCACCTCAACAGACAGCTTCCCTTCTCTCTCCTTCTCTCTCTCCCTCTCTTTCACGCTTCTGAGCATGCGCAGATGACCCCTGAACTCCCAAATTGCGGGAAAATTTATTTGCTAAAAAAAAACGCACATGTGCAGACCGGCCATTGCTGCCAGCCTTGCAAGACTGAATACATCGCTAAGGCCCATTTCACATCGTTCAGACTATCGCCCAAATGAAAATGGCGAAAGTAGCATTTTTTAAAATGGATGATATTCCAGCGATCCTGAAAAATAAGAAAAGCATTTCAGCTGAAAATATTGCCCATTTTTGGGCGATAGCGATTATAGTGGAAAGTCTAGCGCTTGGATTATCCATTTGTGTAGTGAAGGGTTGGTAAAAGATTTTATACTCTTTCATCTTTCACCTGTCCCCGGATTCCCACAGACCTTCCGGTCTTCAGTAGTCCTGAGGGAATGCACCAGGTTTCTTCAGCCACCCCTAAGCAGAGACATCCAATGTTCATACTGAGGTGGCAGATGAGATACGTCCCCTCCTACCTCAATATAATGGTGAGAAAACTACGACAAGCACAGGCCTAATAATGTCACCATGGAATGATCCAGGAATGCAAAAAGGGACAGAGACCTTTTACAACAGCCCTTTTTCATCTTTAATGTGTCATAGAATAATCAAATCATAGAAGTTTACAGCATGGAAGGAGGCCATTTCGGCACAATGTGTCTACACCAGCTAACAAGAGGCTATCAGCCTAGTCCCACTTTCCAGCTCTAGGTCCGTAACCCTGCAGGTTACGGCACTTCAAGTGCACATCCAAGTACTTTTTAAATGTGGTGAAGGTTTCTCCCTCTACCACCCTTTCCAGACCCTTACAACCCTCTGCATGAAGAAATTTCCTCTCAAATCCCCTTTAAACCTTCTACCAATTATTTTAAATTCATGCCTCCTGGTTGTTGACCCATCTGCTCAGGGAAATAGGCCCTTCCTATCCACTATATCTAGGCCCCTCATAATTTTATTCACCTCATTCAGGTCTCCCCTCAGCCTCCTCTGTTCCAAGGAAAATAAACCCAGCCTATCCAATCTTTCCTCATAGCTAAGATTTTCCACTCCTGGCAACATCCTCGTAAATCTCCTCTGTACCCTCTTTAGTGCAATCACGTCCTTCCTGTAATGCAGTGGCCAGAACTGCACGCAGTACTCCAGCTGTAGCCAGTGTTTTCTACAGTTCAAGCATAATTCCCCTGCTCATGCATTCTATGCCTCGGCTAATAAAGGCAAGCATTTCATATGCCTTCTTCACCACCTTATCTACCTGGCCTGCTCCCTTCAGGGATCTTTGGACCTGCACTCCAAGATCTCTTTGTTCCTCTACACTTCTCGGTGTCGTATAATTTAATGTGTATTCCTTTTCCTTGTTAGCCCTCCCCAAATGCATTACCTCAGACTTCTTCGGATTAAATTCCATTTGCCACTGTTCTGCCCACCTGATCAGTTGATTGATATCTTCCTGCAGTCCACAGCTTTCTCTTCATTATCAACCACACAGCTGATTTTAGGATCATCTGCAACTTTCTTAATCATATCCTCTATATTCAAGTCTAGATCATTGATGTATACCACAATAAACAAGGGACCTAGTACTGAGCCCTGTGGAACCCCACTGGAAACATCCTTGCAGTAACAAAAACCAAAAACACCCAATAACCATTAACGTTTGCTTCCTGCCTCTGAGCCAATTTTGGATCCAACTTGCCACTTTGCCCTGAAATCCATGGGCTTTTACTTTCGGGGAGTGCCAATTTCCTAGGTGCAATGAAGAAAAAATCTGATGTAAGATTTTTGTCACCCATTGAACAACTTGGAGACGATCAAGCTGTGTAATTTCAGTTATTATACTGCAAAGTGATTGGAGGGTGGGAACACTACTGAGTATGTAGTCTATAGCATGTAAAGTGAAACAATTGTGAATAGTGATTAAGGTTAGATTATAATTGGAAGAGTTCATTAATCTGAAATAGGCCTAGGAAAAGAGAAAAAATACATTCTGGGGAAATTCCTGAGTTAATGGCAAAAATAAAAACAGTCGGAGTAAGATCCATCCAGTAGAGGGATTTGAGAACTAGATAGCCACAAATATAGCTTTAGTGGAAGACCAAATAATGGTAACCATCTTGGTATTGCATGTTGAAAGATTTTGATAAAAAGCTTTGAAGATGTCCCAGGCAATGACTGATGATTTATCAAAAATATTTAACAACTGAATTGCAGAGTTGCACACATAGGCAAGAAATTCTCCAGGTAATGGTAAATGTAAGAGCTGAGAGAGTTGCACTTAGGGTTGGAGAAGATGATGAGGTCAAGAATGTTGACAGATAAAGAAGAACTTAGGATGCAGTCATCAAACATAAGAGATGGTGGGGTCGATTTGCATTTGCATTTTGCCCCCTTAACAACTGTGCATGCGAAATGTTGAAGGGAAAATTTGATAGAAATCTATTATGAGTGAGATCAATAGGTAGTGATTCATCCACTGCACTGTGAGAAGATTGGTTTTATGTACAGAGAGCATGTGATCTGAAAGAAGTTATTGAATGGAGAATGGATTTATAAGCAAAAAATGGGCAGGCTTGAAGGAGGGCAGTAATGTGAAAAAGAAACAAGGCAGGTGTGAGAATAGAACCCTGCAGAATCTAAGGGCCCAAGTTTCGAGCAGCTCCTAGAACGGCGCAGTCCCGACCTGGACGCCCGATTTTTGCGCCACAAAGTGCGCCTAAAAAATACTTCCAGATTCTCCAGCTCCCCGCAGGTCGTTTGCAGCTCGGCGCAGCGCAGCACGAGCTGTAGGGGGCGGAACCAGGTCCCTGCGCTGAAAACAGTGCCGGGACCTCTGCACATGCGCGCTACAGTGGGTGCGCATGTGCAGTAGCTCCAGGCACCCAAAACTGTGTGGGAGGGGCCGAAACACGCAGCCCCTAGCCCTGGCCGAATGGCCTCACTGGGGCTGCGTGAATAAGGCTCCTCCCACGGCCAGCTCCTGCTTCCTCCCGACCCGACTCGACTCCCGGACCCGACACCCGCCCCCCGCCTCCGGACCGGACCCGACACCGACCCGACACCCACTTCCCCCCACCGCCCCCGGACCGGACCCAACACCGACCCGACTCCCGCTCCCCATTCCCCCCCCCCGGCCCGTGGACCGGACCCGACCCCGACCCCGACCCCGACCCGACTCCCGCTTCCCCTCCCTCCCGCCCCGCCCCAGGACTGGACCCGACCCGACCCGACTCCCGCTCCCACCCCCCCCCCGCCCCTGGACTGGACCCGACCCCGGCCCCGACCAGACCTGACTCCCGCTTCCCCCCCCACCCCTGGACCGGATCTGACCCGACTCCCGCTTCCCCCCGCCTTCCACCTCCCGCCTCTGGACCGGACCCGACCCCGACCCGACTCCCACTTCCCCTCCCTCCCGCCCCGCCCCAGGACTGGACCCGACCCGACCCGACTCCCGCTCCCACCCGCCCCCCCGCCCCTGGACCGGACCCGACCCCGACCCCGACCCCGACCCCGACCCCGACCCGACCCGACTCCCGCTCCCCCCCCCCCCCGGACCGGATCCGACCCGACTCCCTCTTCCCCCCGCCCTCCACCTCCCGCCTCTGGACCGGACCCGACACCGACACCGACCCGACTCCCGCTTCCCCCCCGCCTCCCCCCGGACTGGATCCGACCTGACCTCCCTCTCCCTGACCCAACCTCCCTCTCCCCGACCCGACCTCTCTCTCCTTCCCTCCCCCGACCCGAACCGAACCGACCTCCCTCCCACCATACCCCCCGACCCGCGCTCCCCCCAACCCGACCCAACGCCACCTACCTGTAAATCTGGTACTGGGGCGGGCCCTGCCCGAAGTCTCGGGCCTGGCCCGTTCAGCCTCCCTCCCCCATTTCCTTTCCCCCCCCCCATCTCCTTTCCCCCCATCTCCTTTCCCCCATCTCCCTTCTCCCCCCTCCCCCTCCCCTCCCCCCTTCTTCCCCCTCCCCCCCTTCTCCCCCTCCCCCTTCTACCCCCTCCCCCTCTCCTCCACCCTCCCCCCCTCCCCCTTCTCCCCCTCCCCTTCTCCCCATTCTCTCCCCCCCTCCCCCCTCACCCTTCTCTCCCTCCTCCCCCCTCCCCCTCCTCCCCCCCTCCCCTCCCTCCCTCCCCCTTCTTCCCCCCTCCCCCTTCTCCCCCCCTCCCCCTTCTCCCCCCTCCTCCCCCTTCTCCCCCCTCCTCCCCCTTCTCCCCCCTCCCCCTTCTCCCCCCTCCCCCTTCTCCCCCCCCTTCTCCCCCCCTTCTCCCCATCCCTCCCCCATCCCTCCCCCTTCTCCCCCATCCCTCCCCCTTCCCTCCCTCTGCTCCCCCCCTCTCTCCCTCTACCTCCCCCTCCCCTCGCTGTCAGAAACACAGATACTGACAGACAGAGAATGAGAGACACACACAGACAGACAGACAGAGAGATAGAGACACTGACAGAGACACACTGGGATGGGGGGGGGGGGGCATCTCAGCACATTGTTGGAGGGCTCCCGGCGCTGCAGTCGGTAAGTAGAAAATGTTTTATTTATTGATTTAAAAAAAAAAGTTATTTCTTATTAATTTTTTTTGATTGATTTATTGGTTGATTTATTGATATATTTACCATTTATTATTGATGATGGCTCTTTATTTGTAAAACTGACGTGTTTAATGTTTGTAAACTTCCCTTTAAACCCCCGCCGCCCCATTCCCTACGCCTGATTTGTAACCTAGGCCTGATTTTCTAAAGTGTAGACAAAGTTTTTTCGAGCGTACAAAAATCTTCACTTACTCCATTCTAAGTTAGTTTGGAGTAAGTTTTCACTGATGAAACTTTGAAAACAGGCGTAAGCGGCCGGACATGCCCCCTTTTGAAAAAAAAATTCTGTTCCAAAGTGAAACTGTTCTAACTGACTAGAACTGGAGCAAACTAAATGACGAGAATTCCGATTTCTAAGATATTCTGTTCTACACCAGTTGCTCCTAAAAATCAGGAGCAAATCATGTCGAAACTTGGGGCCCATAAGTTAGTGGAGCAGGAATCAAAGGCTTAACCATCGATGACAGCACAGATTGTGATTTTAGAGAGGATCATGTACATAGTTTTCCTCTGGGATCATATGATAACTTATTTAGGATTGTACATTGTTACACCTTAGCAAAGGTAATGACAGATTAAGCCAAAAACTTCAAGGTAGTGGAAATTTGAAGGGAGCGGCAGCTCCTTTTTCTTAGAAAGTAACAATATTAGCATTGTATAGTTAGTTAGCGCAACTTGAAGGAAAAGGAGATTCTTTTTTAAGGGCAGGCGAATATAAGCAAATTTGGTAAGAATATACAAAGAATGCAACTGCATATATAAAGTTCTTACAAAATATAGTTTGTATTAGAGATTACAAACACTTATTATTTTACCAATTTTGAGGAGTTAGCATAATCTAACAATTACTGTAAATATATATTGTATCACTTATTTGTTTGTTTATGATTCTATTAATTTGGCAGCTAAAGTCTGTAACAAGGTCTATTGTTACTCTGCCAGTTCTCAGAAGGTGAGAATAAGTCTATGGAGGAACAGGGTATCTCCAATATGGACAGATTAATTGAGTGTGCAAAACTGTGACAGAAGGAGAGCAATGTGGGCAAGTGTGAGGTCATCCACTTTGGAACCAAGAAAGATAAATTGTGGTGAAAAACTAGGAACTGTGGACGAACAAAGGAATTTAGGTGTCCATGGACACAAATCACTAAAAGCTAGTGCACAGGTACACAAAGTATTCAAAATATCTAATGGAATATTGGCCTTTATCTGAAGGGGCTGGAATAAAAAGGGGAGGAAGTTATGCTTCACTTGCACATAGCCTTGGGCAGACCCCTTCTGGAGTATTGCATTCAGGTTTGAGCCTCAGGAAAGATTATATTGGCTTTGGAGGGTGCACAGGGTGGATTTACCAGAATTATACCAGGGCTTAAAGGGTTAAATTATGAGTACAAGTTGCACAAACCTGGCTTGTATTCACTTGAGTTTTAAAGGGTAAGGGTGATCCATTCACGATGCTTAAAATGATAGAGATTTGATAGGATACATACAGACAAACTACTTCCTCTGGTGGGGAAATTCAGAACAAGGGAGCATAATCTTCAAATTGGAGCTAAGCCATTTATGAGTGAAAGCAGGAAGCACTTTTTCACACTAAGGATAATGGAAATCTGGAACTTACTCCCCAAAAGGCTATGAATGCTGGGCCAATTGAAATTTTCAAGACTGAGATCGATAGATTTTGTTAGTCAAGAGGATCAAGTGATGTGGAGCAAAGGCAAATAAATGGAGTTGAGGTACAGATCAGCCGTGATCTCATAAGATGGCGGCATGCTTGAGGTGCTGAATGGTCTACTCCTGTTTCTCTGCTCTTATTAACTGAAGAAATCAGAAGAAATATTTTGGGCTCAATATTAATCCCCCCACAACGAACAGGGTAGGGTCAGTTGGGGGTTTTAAATTGTCGAATATGAAAAACACAACCGTAACCCGCCGCACATGCGACCATTTCCATTTTTATGGTGGTGGATATCGGGGTATCCGAGTATCCTGCTCTGGAGAGGCAGGTCCATCATTAATATATTTAAATGAGGCTCATATCATGCAATTTTGTGAGTAATTTAGATTTAATGCATGGTACATGGGTTTCCTGGGTTCAGGAAACTCGACAGTGAAACTACGGTGAGAATTAATTGCACTTCATTGGGATACTTAAAGATCAGGAGGCCCGATCTGAATAAAGGTCTGTGCTCACAACTGCTTTCTCAGTTCCCTCTGTGAAACGGTTTGGTGAAAGTACTTGTGAGAGACTTATTTATACAGTTTGGAAGTGTTCACACTGAGAACATCAGGATAGGTGGCATCATGACTACTTTAGATTGGACTTCGGATGAGGAAGATAATCAACATCATCAGCAGCAAGAGCCTGCTGTGGAGGGAAGATACATGGAGAACAGAGAGGGGAGCAACAGAAAGGTTGAGGTCATAGGAGGCACGGTCCACCTAACAAAGTCCACAGACAGAGGCTCAGCTTCCTTGATTCCTTGGAAGAGCAATGCTTCTGAAGGCTGAGGTTGTCACATTAGGTGGTTGCAGACAGCTGCAGCCATCTTAGAAAAAGACCTGCTACCTGTTGGACCTGGTGACCACGTATTACCAGTGGTTGAGGGAAGTCACCACCACCCTCAACCTCTTTGCCTCTGCTACCTTCCAGGGAAATACCAGAGATATATCGAGAGTCTCTCAGTCGGTTCCACATACATGCATAAGGCAGGTAACAGCTGGATTGTTTACCAGGACTGGGAAGTATTTAAACTTCCCTTTTGATGACAATAACCACAATGAGCGGACATTGGGATTTGAGTGTCTTGTTGGCTTTCTACAGCTTCAGGATGCCATCGACTGCATAGACAAGGCAATTCGAGCAGCCCCCAGATCAGCCAGGGGAATTTGTCAACCACAAGTGATTTAATTCCATCAGTGTTAAGCTGGTGTGAAACCATAAGAACAGGTTCATGCAGGTCTATGCCAGTTGTCTTGGGAGCTGCCACAACGCTTTCATACTGCGGCTGTCTAACATCACCGACCTGTTCAGACATGGAACCAGTGTGGCTACTGGCGACAAAGGATAACCATTTCAAACCTGGCTGCCGACATCTCTGAGGAACCCTACAATGAACACCAGGAGCACTACAACACAAGCCATATGACAACCGTATGTGTCATTGAACATGCATGCTCAAGTAGTGCTTCAGGTACCTGGACAGGTCTGGAAGCTCCCTTCAGTACTCACCAGTGAAGGTCTCTAGGATAATCATTGTGTGCTGTGTTCTGCACAACAGACTGCAGTAGTGAAGATGAGAGGTGCAGGAGGAACACTGCCCACTGCTAGACCAGCCGTGCGCATTGCTGCTCGGGATGGCAGGGATGCCCGAATAGTTCAACGGTTCAGTTAATCGCTTATACTGGACCAAAGTAACAATCATTTAGGTTTTTAATTCAAGTCAAGATGAATTAGTCTTGTAGGAGATGTAGGTCGGAGAAATGAATTCTGTCACCCTGCAGCAGTGCAGTATGAATCTCGCAATCTCCGATGCTCAGGGAAGCTGATATGTCACTTTTCTCCAAAACCTTCTGCTTGGCATTTTGTGAATTCCACGATGTGCGAGGTCTGATTCTGGTCCTCTCCCTCTCCCTTATATTTTGCACTCTCTTCTCCTGCAAGGCAGCATGGCAAATCTATGAGTGGCTGTAAGGCATGTGTACATCAGTGGATGCAGTGCATTCGGTGAGGGTGATTATCAGGTCGATGCATCACAAGTGTTATTAACATGCATTTGAGGACATGTGCTGAAAGTTGGTGGAGCTGACAGAGCTGGAATCACATGACATAAGGATTGGGGTAAGTGCCAGTGGTGGAGGAGGAAGCGGGGAGGTGAGGATGTGCATTGAAATGTAACGATGGGTGCCACTGAAACTTAAGTGGGTGTGTGGAGTACGTGTGACGAGACAGAGTGAGAGGGCATGCTCTCGAGGATGTAGGTGAATCTGCAACTTTCCTCACCTTTCCTAACCTAATTAGGCCATTGAAATGTTTCCTGCATTGGATCCCGCCCTCAATATAATACTTCTGCTGCTCACCTCTTGGGCCAACTCCAGCCATGCCTTCTTTGTTGTGGCAGCAGGTTTTTTTTCCTGTTGCGAGGGAAGAGGACCTCCTTCTTCATCCTAACTGCACACAGCAGTACATAGAAACATAGAAACAGAGAAATTTACAGCGCAGAAGGAGGCCATTTTGGCCAATCGTGTCCGCGCCGGCCAACAAGAGTCACACGGCCCTTGATCAGCAACCCTAAAGGTTACATATAAACCTATGAACAGTGACGGAAGGGCAAAGAGCACCCAGCCCAACCAGTCTGCCTCACACAACTGCAACACCCCTTATACTGAAAACATCGACACTCCACCCCACCGGAGCAATGTGATCTCCTGGGAGAGGCAAAAACCAGATAAAAACCCAGGCCAATTTAGGGAGAAAAAATCTGGGAAAATTGCTCTCCGACCCATCCAGGCGATTGCGCTAGTCCAGGAGATCACCCTGGCCGTATTCTATTCACTGCAGTACTTACCAATATATCTGCGCCATCCAACAATAGGTCATCTAGTCTTGTCCCAATTACCAGCTCTAGGTCCGTAACCCTGCAGATTACTGCACTTTAAGTGCCCATCCAAGCATCTCTTAAAAATGGCGAGGGTTTCTGCATTCATCACTCTCCCAGGCAGCGAGTTCCCGATCCCCACAATCCTCTCCATAAAGAAGCTCCCCGCCCCTCAAATCCCCTCTAAACCTTCCACCAACCACCTTAAAACTATGCCCCCTCATAATAGACCCATCCACCAATAGAAATAGACCCTTACTATCCACTATGTCCAGGCCGCTCAACATTTTGTACACCTCGATGATAAGGTCTCCTCTCAACGTCCTCTGTTCCAATGAGAACAAACCCAGCCTATCCAATCTGTCCTCATAACTAAGATTCTCCATTCCAGGCAGCATCCTAGTAAATCTCCTCTGCAACCTCTCTAGTGTAATCACGTCCTTCCGATAATACGGCGACCAGAACTGCACGCAGTACTCCAGCTGTGGCCTAACCAAAGTATTATACAATTTAAGCATAACCTCCGTGCTCTTATATTCTATGCCTTGGCCAATAAAGGCAAGCATTCCATATGCCTTCTGAACCACCTCATCCACCTGACCTGCTACTTTCAGGGATCTGTGGACAAGCACTCCAAAGTCACTTTGTTCATCTACACTATTAAGTGGCCTACCGCTTAATGTGTATACCCTTTCATTATTAGCCCTCCCAAAGTGCATCACCTCACATTTCTCTGAATTAAATTCCATTTGCCACTGCTCTGCCTACCTGACCAGTAGATTGATATCCTCCTGAAACCGATGACTTTCCTCTTCATTATCAACCACACAGCCAATTTTAGTGTTGTCTGCAAACTTCTTAATCATACTCCCTATATTCAAATCTAAATCATTGATATATACCACAAAAAGTAAGGGACCCAGTACTGAGCCCTGTGGAACCCCACTGGAAACATCCTTCCAGTCACATAAGAACATAAGAACATAAGAAATCGGAACAGGAGTAGGCCATACGGCCCCTCGAGCCTGCTCCACCATTCAATAAGATCATGGCTGATCTGATCATGGACTCAGCTCCACTTCTCTGCCCGCTCCCCATAACCCCTTATCACTCAAAAAACTTTGAATTTTCTGCCTTAAATTTATACAATGTCCCAGCTTCCACAGTTTTCCGAGGCAGCAAATTCCACAGATTTACAACCCTCTGAGAGAAGAAATTCATCCTCATCTCTGTTTTAAATGGGCAGCGCCTTATTCTAAGATCATACCCTCTAGTTCTAGTCTCCCCCATCAGTGGAAACATCCTCTCTGCATCCACCTTGTCAAGCCCCCTCAAAATCTTATACGTTTTGATAAGATCACCTGAACTCCAATGAGTAGAGGCCCAACCTACTCAACCTTTCCTCATAAGTCAACCACCTCATCCCCGGAATCAACCTAGTGAAACAACTCTGAACTGCCTTCAAAGCAAGTACACCCTTTCGTAAATATGGAAACCAAAACTGCATGCAGTATTCCAGGTGTGGCCTCACCAATACCTTGTATAGCTGTAGCAGACTTCGCTGCTTTTATACTCCATCCCCTTTGCAATAAATGCCAAGATACCATTTGCCTTCCTGATCACTTGCTGTAGCTGCATACTATCCTTTTGTGTTTCATGCACAAGTACTCCCAGGTCCCGCTGTACTGCAGCACTTTGCAATCTTTCTCCATTTAAATAATAACTTGCTCTTTGATTTTTTTCTGCCAAAGTGCATGACCTCACACTTTCCAATATTATACTCCATCTGCCAAATTTTTGCCCAGTCACTTAGCCTGTCTATGTCATTTTGCAGATTTTTTGTGTCCTCCTCACACATTGCTTTCCCTCCCATCTTTGTATCGTCAGCAAACTTGACTACGTTACACTCAGTCCCTTCTTCCAAGTTGTTAATATAGATTGTAAATAGTTGGGGTCCCAGCACTGATCCCTGTGACACCCCACTAGTTACTGGTTGCCAACCAGAGAATGAACCATTTTTCCTGACTCTCTAACAGAAAACAGTTAGCCAATCCTCTATCCAGGCTAATATATTACCCCCAACCCCGTGAACTTTTATCTTGTGCAGTAACCTTTTATGTGGCACCTTGTCAAATGCCTTCTGGAAGTCCAAATACATCACATCCACTGGTTCCCCTTTATCCACCCTGTTCGTTACATCCTCAAAGAACTCCACAAAAACAGTCACAAAAACATCCATTCAATCCTTACCCTTTGCTTCCTACCTCCAAGCCAATTTTGGATCCAACTTGCCACTTTGCCCTGTATCCCATAGGCTTTCATCTTCATGACTAGTCTACCATGTGGGACCTCATCAAAAGCCTTGCTAAAGTCCATATATACTACATCGTGTGCACTACCCTCATTGACCCTCTTAGTTACCTCCTCAAAAAATTCAATCGGGTTATTCAAACACGATCTTCCCTTAAAAATCCATGCTGATTGTCCCTAATTAATCCTTGCCTTTCCAAATGCAGATTTATCCTGTCTTTCAAGATTTTTTCCAATAATTTTTACACCACTGAGGTTAGGCTGACAGGTCTGTAATTACTCGGCCTATCCCTCTTTCCCTTCTTAAACAAGGGTACTACATTAGCAGTCCTCCAATCCTCCGGCACCATACCCAGATCCAAAGAGGACTGGAAAATGATGGTCAAGGCCTCTGCTATTTCTTCCACTTCGCTGAACAACCTGGGATGCATTTCATCCGGGCCTGGGGTCTTAGCTATTTTCAAAGCTGCTAAACCCCTTCATACTTCCTCTCTCACTATATTTATTTCATCCAGAATATCACATTCCTCCTCGATAGCAGTATCTGCATTACCCTTTTCCTTTGTGAAAACAGATGCAAAGTATTCGTTAAGACCCCTCCCAACATCTTCTGCCGCCACACAATGATTACCCTCATGGTCTCTAATTGGCCCTACCCTTTCTTTAGTTACTCTCTTATTCTTAATATATTTATAGACCATCTTAGAGTTTTCCTTAATTTTACTGGCCAAGAATTTCTCATGCTCTCTCTTAGCATTCCTAATATCGTTTTTAATTTTGCCTCTTAACTTCCTATACTCCTCTAAAGATTCTATAGTATTTAGCCATTGGTATATGACACAAGCGTCCCTTTTTTTCTTAATCCTCCCCTGTAAGTCCCTAGACATCCAGGGAGCTCTAGAATTATTTTTCCGAGCCTTTTTCTTTAAGGGCACACGTTTGGCCTGAGCCTTCCGGATCTCCTCCTTGAATGCCTCCCATTGTGCCGACACTGATTTACTCACAAATAGCTGCTTCCAGTCCACTATGGCCAAATCACTCCTTAACTTAGCAAAATTAGCTTTTCCCCAATTCGGAACTTTTATTTCAGGCCTATTCTTGTCCTTATCCATAACCAACTTGAATCTGACTCAATTATGGTCACTGGCACCCAAGTGCTCCTCCACAATACCCCTTCAACCTGTCCAGCTTCATTCCCCAAAACTAAATCCAAGACCGCCCCCCTCTTGTGTTGGGCTTACTGACTAAAAAAGTTCTCTTGAATGCATTTCAAGAATTCCGCACCCTCTATACCCTTCACACTAAATTTGTCCCAATCAATATTTGGATAGTTAAAATCCCTTACTATTACTACCTATGGTTTTTAGACCACAGCAATTTGCCTACATATTTGTTCCTTTATCTCCCTCCCACTGTTTGGGGGTCTATAATACATGCCCAGCAGTGTAATCACCCCTTTGTTTATTTTTCGATTTGACCCATGTGACCTAATTTGATGAATGATCCTCTAACATATCATCCCTCCTCATCACTGTAATAATTTATTTAATCAATACCGCAACCCCCGCCCCCTTTTTGCCCCCCTCTCTATCTTGTCTAAAAATCCTGTAGCCAGGAATATTGATCTGCCAAACCTGCCCCTCTTTCAGCCATGTTTCTGTAATGGCTATAATGTCACACTCCCAAGTGTCTACCTGTGCTCTTAGCTCATCCGCCTTATTCGCTATACTCCTTGAAGTATGTACCATTCAGCACAGGAAGACCTCCTTGCCCTATTTCCTCTGTCTTACTATTCACTTTCTAGATCCTTGCTATCCAATTTCTGCTTTACTTTCTTTCCTTTTGAATTCGTTGTCAGGTTCCCATCCCCCTACCAAGCTAGTTTAAACTCTCCCCAACAGCACTAGCAAACTCCCCAAGAGGAGATTGGTCCTGGTGCTATTGAGGTGCAACAGGGATGCCTCACTGAATCTAGGCACAGTCTTTGCCATCCTTGATTCCATTTCTCAAAATGTACTTAACTTAGCATAATGAACAGAACTTCAAACTTCCTCCAGCACCGTTGCATCTGTGAAGTATGCCTTTAAATAGTCAAGGTGAAATTGCATCATGCAGGTCTGCACCATGCCGTCTCATGCATAATGAAGATGCAAAACCGAACGTAAAATGATATTGAAGCAACCCTACTGAAATTGGACATTCCCGCATACCCCATGATCTTGCGCGTCTGTCGCCTGCTTTCGCCTCCAACCCTGCACTCAGATCCCATCTGCACATTATATCGAGACCTATATGTTTGATATTTTGGGCATGCTATTAAAAAACTTGCCTAGATATCGTATAAATGAAGATACTTTTCAGGTAAATGCAAGCTAAGATTTATCTACGAGAGTAATCTAAAATACGAAAGTCGGAAGATCAAAAGTAAGAAGGGCAAAGAACATAACAGAAGGTTCTTTACCAGGGTAATTGGGATGTGAGTTAGAGGAGAAAAGTAAGAAAAAATCTTAGCTTTTTCTTTAGAAGACTGGAAAATATAACATTGTAAAATAATACAGTTGAGTCACAATCACAGCTGGTAATTTGAATACTAATAAAATAGCAGCCTGTGGTTATTTCTAAAAACAAGATCCAGGAACACATTGAACAAAGATGATTGCAGAGCTATAAAAATTGTGGTTTTATAGCATCATTTCTCCTGCTTAGAATAAAATAGGCATAAATGTTGTTTGATTAGTGGCTTATTAGCTTTTGAACAGAATGCTTTGAATGATATAGTAGTATTAAACTGCAGTATGCTAGCATTTGTCTAGATGTAAGATTATCATTAACCAACAGGAGAATTTGTGCTTAAAACATCACTGAGGTTAGTGCACCTTACAAGTGATGGTGGAAATTGGATTAAAAATTATAAGACCCAAATGTCCTCACTGTGAGCTACACCAAATGAGAAATGAGCTGCATCTGCCCAGAGTTTTGTGCACATTTTTAGACAGAGGGTGAAGAGAAGTTTGTACTTGGCAGTAATAAGAACAACAGCTTGTCTTTATATAAAACTATTAACGAGAGAAATGTCCCACGGCATTTTAAAGAGGCAATTGGAAAAAGGTGGATCACAAACCAGAGAAAGAGAGATTTGGGGAATGCACATCCGGCAAAGTTATGGTAGTAGAGCAGGAGTAGTTCCAAATAAATGGATGTTTATTTTATGTCTATGTAAAGGTCCCAAAAGGAGAAGTTTGTGACCGCAATGTTCTTTGCCTTTATAAACCTGGTGGATCAAAGTGATGTTCCTTCTGGTGAGAGCCTCACAATCTACAGAATAGTCCAAACTCCATTTGAATAACAAATAGTGCTTAAATCTTGACAGGTTAATGAGAGAGACTGGACAGTTGGTTCATAAATGACATATTAGCCTTGTCCACTGTCAGTACTGTTAAGTGTGGAAGAACTCCACAAGACTGAGTACTGTGAGCTAAAACTGATGTGACCTTAGTCTCTTTAATACAACTCCAGAGTGCCTAAGCTGCATGGCAGACAACCCTTGCATGAGGTGTGCAGGTGACTCTTGGTCCTCCAACAGTTGCACCCTCTGGTGTCAAGTCTTTCACAGTTACAATGTTTACATACATAACATCACTCCCCCCAAAGTCTTTGATACAAATTATTTACAAGTTGAGACAATCCAGGGCCCTACGCTCCCTGATTGATCGTCTGAGTTCAAACTCTGGCATGGGTGAGTTGGTCGGACGATTGCTGCACTGCGGCGCGACTGGTCTGACAGGACTGTTGGGAATGGTGGGTTCATCCTCTTGTTTGACAGTGAGGTAGATTGCTGGTTGGGTGTGTGATGGTGGATCGATGATGGTGATGTCCTCTTCAGGTTGTTCCTGGTTGTCGGTGAACTGCAGTTTGGTCTGATCCAAATGTTTTCTGCATGTTTGTCCATTCAATAGTTTGACTATAAACACTCTATTCCCCTCCTTGGCGAAGACAGTGCCAGTGACCCATTTTGGACCATGGCCGTAATTAAGGATAAACACAGGGTCGTTAACATCAATGTCACGCGTTACAGCCACGCGATCGTGGTACATGTTTTCCCGGTGACGCCGGGTTTCCACATGATCATTTAGATCTGGGTAGACTAGGGAGAGCCTAGTTTTGAGTGCTCTCTTCATTAACAATTCTGCAGGAGGAACCCCAGTGAGCGAGTGGGGTCGCGTCCGGTAGCTGAGCAGAATCCGAGATAAGCGGGTCTGGAAGGAGTCTTCCGTCATGCGTTTCAAGCTCTGCTTGATAGTTTGGACTGCCCATTCCACTTGACCATTGGTTGCGGGCTTAAACGGGGCAGACCTGACATGCTTGATGCCATTGCATAAACTCGTTGAATTCTGAGCAAGTGAAACAAGGTCCATTGTCACTGACAAGGACGTCTGGCAAGCCATGGGTGGCGAACATAGCCCGGAGGCTTTCAATGGTGGCAGTGGATGGGCTGGAGGACATGATTACACATTCAATCCATTTAGAGTAAGTGTCCACTACAACTAAAAACACTGCAACGAAAGGGGCCAGCAAAATCCATGTGGATCCTGGACCACAGTTTGGAGGGCCATGACCACAGACTCAATGGAGTCTCCCTTGGTGCATTGCTCAATTGTAAGCATGTGTTGCATGACCCTAAGTCCGAGTCAATGTCGGGCCACCAAATATGTAACCTGGCTATAGCCTTCATCATGACTATGCCTGGGTGGGTATTATGTAGTTCACATATAAACGTTTCCCTGCCTTTATTTGGCAAAACCACGCGATTATCCCTAAGAGACAATCCGACTGAATGGACATTTCATCTTTGCGTCGGTGAAACGGCTTAATTTCATCTTGCATTTCCCCGGGAACAGCCGACCAGCTCCCATTGAGGATGCAACTTTTTACAAGTGATAGCACAGGATCCTGGCTGGTCCAGGTTCTGATCTGGCGAGCAGTAACGGGTGACCCCTCGCTCTCAAAAGCATCCATGACCAGAAGAAAGTCTGCGGGCTGTGCCATTTCCACCCCGGTAGTGAGCAATGTAGCCGACTGAGAACATCAGCACAGTTCACTGTGCCTCGTCTGTGGCGGATAACATAGTTATAGGCAGACAATGTTCGTTCCCATCTTTGGATGCAGGATGAAGCATTGGTGTTTATACCTTTGCTTTCTGAAAACAGTGAAATGAGCGGTTTGTGGTCGGTTTCAAGCTCAAACCGAAGTCCAAATAGGTATTGGTGCATTTTCTTAACCCCATATACACATACTAATGCCTCTTTCTCGACCATACTGTTAGGTCTTTCAGCCTAAGACAGATTTCTAGATGCAAATGCAATGGTTGAAGTTTGCCCGATACATTGGTTTGCTGTAACACACAGCCGACCCCGTATGAAGATGCATCACAAGCTAGCACTAATCGTTTGCATGGGTTATACAGTACAAGTAACTTATTAGAACATAGTAGATTTCTGGCTTTCTCAAAGGCTGTCTCTTGAGATTTACCCCAAACCCAGTCGTCACCCTTGGGTAGCAACATGTGCAACGGTTCCAGTAAAGTGCTTAACCTGGGTAGAAAGTTACCAAAATATTTGAGGAGTCCCAGAAACGAACGCAGCTCCGTCGCATTCTGTGGTCTGGGTGCATTCTTGATGGCCTCTGTCTTTGAGTCCGTGTACTAAGTTCAGAGTTAGTGTTGTCTGATGACAATATAGATGCCTTGAAATTGCCACCATGTGGCTTCTTCGCTCTGTCCTTTTCTCCCATTTCCTCAGCCCTGTTTTTGACTGGTAATTTATGTTCCTCTGGCATTCAGGTAGCCATTCTTCAGATGCCAACAATTTCAATCACCGTATTTATAATTATATCTTAATACTACTTCCACTCCTTCATGGCTGCTAAGTTATTTTCTTATGCTCTAATCTACTACTCCTACATGAAGTTCCAAGGGAGATTAAGTTGAGCGGTGTTGGCTGGCACAGACCCTTGGAGGCTTAGAGCCTTGAGGTTACTCTCATTAGAGTGACCAGCTTCCAGTAGCCTTCCTCTTACGGTAGCAGCAGTTGCCAATGGCTGAATCTCTCTCATGTGGCGTTGGAGGGGGGTCTTAAGGTAGCAGGCTCAATGCCAATCTGAAGAGGGACAGTGAAATATCAGCCCTCTCCTTGCAGCTAATTCTGCACTGGGAACAAGCTCAGAGGAACTAATGACTGTCCGGAGTGAATAGTCCCTACCATGTCTTAGACTTCCTGTGAAAGTATTATGTTCAAATTGTCTGTTAGCTACTACTCTAGCAGTTACCAATGTTCTCAGAAGCTGTTTCTGATATCTCAATGCCGCAGTAATCTCCTGGGCTGTCACTATCTCCAGGGTCATAGATAACTTTCCATCGTGATTTACAAATGCAGGGAGTGGACTTCTCCCTCATTATCTCAACTATACGCCTGGAAAGTGTCTCTGCTGCCTGCAAAGGTGGTGAATGCTTCCTAATCATAGTGCTTTAGAAGGCTTGTCACCTGAGATGTGGGACCTGTGTATATCCACTTCCAAAGATATAGGGCACCAGAATCATCGGGAGTGGATGGTGGCAGCCATCTAGGCTCTGAATTAAGAGGTCACAGATGTCCCTAATTAAACAAACAAGCAAAGAGATGATATAAAACAAAGGTTTTAGATTCGGGGCAGATGAGCAGGATAGTAAGACATCATAGAAAAAATAGGAGGAGCAGTAGTAGGCCATTCGGCCCTTCGAACCTGCACTGCCATTCAATATGATCATGGTTGATCCTCTATCTCAACACCATATTCCTGCTCTCTCCCCATACCCCTTATGCCTTTTGTGTCTAGAAATCTATCTATCTCCTTCTTAAATATAATCAGTGACATGGCCTCCATAGCCTTCCATGGTAGAGAATTCCACAGGTTCACCACACTCTGAGTAAAGAAATTTCTCTTCATCTCAGTCCTAAATTTCCTATCCCGTATCCTGAGACTGTGACCCCTTGTTCTAGACTTCCTAGCCAGGAAAAACATCCTCCCCACATCCAGTCTGTCCAGCCCTATCAGAATTTTATACCTTTCAATGAGATACCCTCTCATTCTTTTAAACTCTAGTGAATACAGGCCTAGTCGACCCAATCTCTCCTCATACGATGGTCCTGCCATCCCAGGAATCAGTCTGCTGAATCTTCATTGCACTCGCTCTAAGGCAAGTATATCCTTTCTTAGGTAAAGAGACCAAAACTGCACACAATACTTCAGGTGTGGTCTCACCAAGGTATTGTATAACTGAAAGACAATCTTGCGCCTGTACTCATATCCTCTTGCAATGAAGGCCAACATACCACTTACCTTCCTAACTATTTGTTGCACCTGCATATTTGATTTAATGACTGGTGTACAAGGACACCCAGGTCCCTTTATACATCGACATTTCTCGAGCTATCACCATTTAAGTAATACTTTGTCTTTCTGTTTTTCCTACCAAAGTGGATAACTTCACATTTATCCACGTCATACTGCATCTGCCATGTGTTTGCCCACTCACTCAACTTATCTAAATCGCCTTGCAAAGTCGTTGCATCCTCCTCAGAACTCACAATCCCATCTAGTTTTGTGTCGTCACCAAACTTGGAAATATTACATTTGGTTCCTTCATCCAAATCATTTATATATATTGTGAATAGCTGGGGCCCAAGCACTGATCCCTGTGGTACCCCATCAGTCACTGCCCACCACCTCAAAAAAGACCCGTTTTCTCCTACTCTGTTTCCTGTCAGTTTCCTGTCAGTCCATGTCCCTAAACCTATGTGCTTTAATTTTGCACTCTTATGTGGGACTTTATCAAAGGCCTTCTGAAAATCTAAGTACACTACAGCGGCTGGTTCTTCCTTATCTATTCTATCAGTTACATTGGTCTGTGACAATGAATCTAAAAACAAAGGTATGCAGGAGGCCTGAACTGCCTTCGATTGTCTGAACTGAATTTCTATTGAGAACACAAAGAGGTGATACAACTGTATCCATTAAAATTTTAGGTTCCATTATGTGCAAACATATTAAAAAATCATCAATAACATTGCTACAGAACATGAAAGCAGGTATTTAGTAAGCCTAATCCAGACAGAAGTAGAGACAGTCAAATAACTTAGGATTTGATCCAACCCTTTTAAACTGTTAGGCATGTAGCTTCACCAATAAAGAGAGAAATTTGACAGACCATGGATTTGATCACTGGAACTGAGGGCATCAGCATAGTTTGATCAGTCACATCTTCTGTGGGCTTATTGTTGAGGTTGGGCTAATCTGCCCCAAATATTGTGGGATAAAAACTTGAGTTGGGATAACCGGTCAGGTCTAATATTCATGTCCCAGGTATTGCATCTATGGAATTTCCTATATAGGCTATCATTTGTCCAATTTCTGGCAAAACATCTGTACTGGTAAAGTTGAAAATTAGTGATTTGTATTCAACCACCAACTATAGACTGAAGTGATGGCAATGTATTAGTTCCCCCATTTTATCTCAAAAGAGACCACGAGGGCTGCAAAATGTTTATAGACTTGACATCGCTTGCCATCTACATCAATAAAAGCTACTGATTTCCAATCTACTTATTCAAATGATAATAATATGTCAAAGTAATTAAGGAAATGTTAACTTCAAGCGTGTAGATAAGCTGGTGATTATGTAAATCTAGCCAACCCACAATTTCAGAGCTGTCAATTCAAGCTGTTTCCAGACATATCGTCACCTTAGTTTTCACCGAATTACATAACTAAATAGAAAAATGCAGTGTACTATTACAAATTAATGCTCACACATAATATTCTGTTCAGCAGTGCAAAAATTGCATTCTTGCATTTGAAAGATGAGAATGTGTGCAATATTTGAGGTATGGCAGCACAGTGGATATGTTACTGGACTAGTAATCCAGAGGCCTGGACTAATGATCCACAGACATGAGTTCAAATCCCACCATGGCAGCAGTGGAATTTAAATTTAGTTAATTAAATAAATCTGGAATATAAAGCTAGTATCAGTAATGGTGACCATGAAACTACCGGATTGTCGTAAAAACACATCTGATTCACTCATGTTCTTCAGGGAAGGATGTATGGTGTCCTTACCTGGTCTGGCCTACATGTGACTCCAGACTCTCAGCAATATGGTTGATGTTATGTATGTAAACATTGTAACTGTGTAAGACTTGCCACCAGAGGGCGCAACTGTTGGAGGCCCAAGGGTCACCTGCACACCTCGTGCAAGGGAGCATAAAAGGTTGTCTGCCATGCTGCTTGGGCACTCTGGAGTTGTATGAAAGAGACTAAGGTCACATCAGTTTTAGCTCACAATACTCAGTCACGTGGAGTTCTTCCATACTTAACAATTGGTGACGAGTAACAGATTACGAACTTTCACAAAGTCATGGCTGCCGTTGGTATTTTAGAGAGATTTGTAGAGGGTGATGATTGGGAAGCCTTCGTTGAGCGTCTTGACCAGTACTTCGTGGCCAACGAGCTGGATGGGGATGATACAGTGATCAAGCGCAGGGTGATTCTCCTCACCGTGTGTGGGTCCACAATATACGACCTCACCTAGACTCTGCTAGCACCGGAGAAACCAACGGAGAAGACATATACAGAGTTGTGTACGCTGGTTAGGGAACACTTCAAGCCAAATGAAAGTGTCTTAATGGCCAGATATCGCTTCTACACGCACCACCGCTCCGAGGGAAAGGACGTGGCGAGTTATGTCGCCGACCTGAGACGCCTTGCGGGAACTTGCGAATTTTCTGGATTTTTGGGGGAAATGCTGTGGGACTTTTTTGTGCTTAGCATCGGCCACGAGATCATTCTTCACAAGCTGCTGTCCGCCGAATCCCTCGAACTGAGCATGGCCATCACGATAGCCCAGGCATTCATATCCACAAGCGTTAATACTAGACAGATATCTTCCCAGCAGCGAAGCTCACCAGCAAGTACTTTGCATAAAATAACATCGTGAGCAGGCAGAACTGCATATGGCAGGGCTTACACGTCTGCAGCTGCAAGACCTAGGAAGACTCAGAGTCCGCGATCCGGCGTGAAGTCAAATCCATTAGCACCATGTTGGTGCTGCGGGGGTAATCATCGAGCCCATCAATGTCGATTCAAGCACTACGTGTGCAAAGGCTGCAAAATAATGGGGCACCTCCAGCGAATGTGCAAAAGTGTTGCGACTCACCACTTGGTGGAGTCGGCAGAGGATGATCGATCTGGCGTGGATCACGCAGAACAAGCATGAGAGGCAACTCAACCCGAGGAAGAAGTGTATGTGGTACAGACCTTCACCACCAAGAGCCCTCCTAAAGTCAAATTGAACGTTATTCTGGTATCAATGGAGTTGGACACATGGGCGAGTCAGTCAATTATGAGCCAGAAGGGTTTTGAGAAACTGTGGGACAACAAGGCACAAAGGCCCAAACTGAGCCCGATTCAGACAAAACTGCGCACCTACACCAAGAACTCATACCAATCATTGGCAGTGCGGCAGTTAAGGTATTGTACGATGGAGCTGTGCATGGTTTATTACTGGATTATACCAGGCGATGGCCCAAAGCTATTTGGCAGAAGCTGCTGGGAAAGATTCGATGGAACTGGGACGACATCAAAGCACTATCTTCAGTGGATGATGCCTCGTGCGCCCAAGTGCTGAGCAACATCGCTATTTTGAACTAGGCATCAGCAACTTCACAGGTGCCAAGGTGCAGATCCATCTAGCCCGTTCATCACAAGGCTCGAGTGGTTCCATATATGATGTGGGAGAAAGTCGAGATTGAACTGGACAACGAGAGGGTTCAACGAGTGGGCCAGTCCGATTGTTCCGGTGTTAAAAAGCGATGGCACGGTCAGAATCTGCTGAGACTACAAGGTAACGATCAACAGAGTCTTGTTACAGGACAAGTACCCGCTACCCAAGGCAGATGATCTCTTCGCAATGAAAGCAGGGAGAAGTCGTTCACCAAGTTGGACCTACCCTCCGCCTACATGACACAGGAGCTGGCTGAATCTTCGAAAAGATTGACGTGCAGCAACACGCACAAAGGGCTATTTATATAGCACAGATGCACTTTTGGTATTCGCTCGGCTGCTGCTATCTACCAGAGGAATATGGAGAGACTGCTGAAATCGTTCTGCGCACCGTTGTGTTTCAAGACGACATCCTGATCACCGGTCATGACACCACCGACTACCTGCACAATCTGGAAGAGGTTCTAAGTCGACTAGACAGAGTGGGACTCAGGCTGAAACGCTCTAAGTGTGTTTTACTGGCGCCAGAGGTCATATTTTTGGGGAGACAGATTGCAGCAGATGGCATCAGACCCACAGACTCAAAGACAGAGGCCATCAAGAATGCACCCAGACCACAGAATGTGATGGAGCTGCGTTCGCTCTTGGGACTCTTCAACTATTTTGGTAATGGTTATTTATGTAACCCTAGGCAACCTGTATCATACCACCACCAGATGTCCTACCTGTGGGAGTTCCAAGACATCCCAGCATCCCTTGGGAGCACTGTATATAAACAGGCCTCCCATGCTGTACCAAAACTCTGGAGTTTAAATAAAGGAGCTAAGGTCACACTTACTCATTGTCTACAGTACTCAGTTGCATTACTTTATTATGAGCATAACAATTGGCGACGAGATAACGAAAAACCATGCGAAAATGCAAAGAACTGTTGGTATCCTGGAGAAATTCTCAGAAGGGGACGATTGGAAGGCATTCATGGAGCGGCTTGACCAATACTTCGTGGCCAACGAGCTGGAAGGGGATGAGAACGCTGCCAAACGAAGGGCGATCCTCCTTACTGTCTGTGGGGCAACAACCTATGGCCTCATGAAGAATCTACTAGCTCCGGTGAAACCAACAACCAAATCCTATGAAGAACTGTGTACGCTGGTCTGGGAGCACCTAAATCCGAAGGAAAGTGTTTTGATGGCAAGGTATCCATTCTATACGTGTCAACGGTCTGAAGGCCAGGAAGTGGCGAGCTTCATCGCTGAACTAAGGCGCCTTGCAGGACATTGAATTCGATGGATTCCTTGACCTAATGCTAAGGGACTTTTTTGTGCTTGGCATTGTCCATGAGGTTATCCATCGCAAACTACTGACTGTTGAAACATCGAATCTGAGCAAAGCCATAACGATAGTCCAGGCATTTATGTTCACCAGCGATAATACCAAACAAATTTCGTAGCATAAAGAGAATTCAGCTAGCACTGTACACAAAGTAACGTCGTTTTCAGGCAGAAATGCATATGGCAGAATGTACACGCCGGCAGCTGCATGACCTCAGATGACCCAGAGTCTGCCATCAATCGTTAATCCGAGGCAGTTAATATCTTGTTGGCGCTGCGGAGGTGATCATTGAGCCCATCAATGCCGCTTCAAACACTATGCGTGCAAAAGCTGTGGAACAATGGGACACCTCCAGCGAATGTGCAGATGAGCTGCAAACCCTGCAAACCACCACGTTGCAGAGGAAGATCGATCCATGGTGGATCAGGCTGAACCAGAGACTCGAACCAAGGAGGCAGAAGTGTACGGAGTACACAGCTTCACCACGAAATGTCCACCGATCATGTTAAAAGTTGAACTGAACGGAATTCCAATATCCATGGAACTGGACACGGGGGCAAGTCAGTCTATAATGCGCAATAAGGCCTTCGACAGGCCATGGTGCAACAAGGCACGCAGGTCCAAGCTTAGCCCCATTCATACCAAGCTAAGAACTTACACCAAAGAGCTGATCCTGGTTATTGGCAGTGCAGAAGTAAAAATCTCCTATGATGGAGCGGTGCACGAACTCCCACTATGGATTGTACCAGGAAATGACCCCACACTGTTCGGCAGAAGCTGGCTGGGAAAAATTCGCTGGAACTGGGACAACATCCGAGCGCTTTCGTCCGTCGACGACGCCCCATGTGCCCATGATCTGAGCAAGTTCCCATCGTTGTTTGAGCCAGGTATTGGAAGTTTCTCGGGGGCGAAGATCTAGATCCACTTGGTTCCCGGTACACGACCCATCCATCACAAGGCACGGGCGGTGCCATATATGATGCGAGAGAAAGTGTAAATTGAGCTCGACAGGCTGCAGCGAGAAGGCATCATCGCGCCAGTGGAGTTCAATGAGTGGGCCAGTCCGATTGTTCTGGTTCTCAAAGGCGATGGTACGGTCAGAATTTGTGGGGACTATAAAGTAGCGATCAACCGTTTTTCGCTACAGGACCAGTACCCGCTACCCAAGGCAGACGACCTATTTGCAACCCTGGCTGGAGGAAAGACGTTCACCAAGTTGTACCTGACCTCGGCCAATATGACACAGGAGCTGGAGGAGTCCTTGAAAGCCGCACCTGCGTCAACAAGCACAAAGGTCTGGTCATCTACAATGGATGCCCGTTTGGGAATCGATCGGCTGAGGCAAATTTCCAAAGGAACGTGGAGAAGCTGCTTAAGTCAGTTCCACGCACTGTGGTTTTCCAGGACGACATACTGGTCACAGGTCGGGACACCATCGAACATTTGCAGAACCTGGAAGAGGGTCTAATTCGGCTAGATCATGTGGGACTCGGGTTGAAATGCTCGAAGTGTGTTTTCCTGGCGCTAGAGGTCGAGTTCTTAGGGAGAAGAATCACGACAGACAGCATCAGACCCACCGATGCCAAGACGGAGGCCATCAAGAACGCACCGAGACCACAGAACGTGACGGAGCTGCGGTCGTTCCAGGGACTCCTCAACTATTTCGGTAATTTCCTACCTGGGTTAAGCACCTTGCTGGAACTCCTACATGTGCTACTATGCAAGGGAGACGACTGGGTATGGGGAAAATCACAAGAGGCTGCTTTTGGGAAAGCCAGAAATCTGTTATGTTCCAATAAACTGTTTGTTCTGTATATCGCATGTAAACGATTAGTGCTAGCTTGCGATGCATCTTCATACGGGATCGGATGTGTGTTACAACAAGCTAATGAACCGGGAACATTGCAACCGGTCACCTATGCATCCAGGAGTTTGTCCAAGACCGAAAGGGCTTACAGCATGATTGAAAAAGAAGCTCTGGCATGCGCTTATAGGGTGAAAAAAATACACCAGTATCTGTTTGGTCTCAAGTTTGAGCTTGAAACTGACCATAAGCCGCTCATGTCGCTACTCTCAGAGAGGGATTAACACCAATGCCTCTGCCCGCATCCAAACATGGGCGCTCACGCTGTCTGCATACAACTATGTTAACCGCCACAGACCAGGCACAGAGAACTGCGCTGATGCTCTCAGTCGGCTACCATTGCCCACCACCTTGGTGGAAATGGCACAGCCTGCAGACTTGTTCTTGGTGGTGGATGCATTCGAAAATGAATAGTCACCTGTTACGCCCCGCCAGATCAAGACCTGGACCAGCCAGGATCCTTTACTGTCCCTGGTAAAAAAAACTGTGTCCTCCATGGGAGCTGGTCCAGCGTTCCAGCAGAAATGCATGAAGAGATCAAGCCGTTCCAGCGGCGCAAAGACGAAATGTCCATACAGACGGACTGTCTTTTGTGGGGTAATCGCGTGGTTTTGCCTAAGAAAAGCAGGGAAACTTCCATATGCGACCTACACAGTACACACCCAGGCATAGTAATGATGAAAGCTATAGCCAGATCCCATGTGTGGTGGTCCGGCATCGACTCAGACTTAGAGTCATGCGTGCACCAATGCAACACTTGCTCTCAACTGAGCAATGCACCCAGAGAGGCACCGCTAAGTTTGTGGTCATGGCCCTGCAAACCATGGTCTAGGATCCACGTTGACTTTGCGGGCCCATTTCTAGACAAAATGTTTTTTGGTTGTTGTGGATGCTTATTCAAAATGGATTGAATGTATAATAATGTCTGTAAGCACGTCCACTGCCACCATCGAAAGCCTACGAGCCATGTTTGCCACGCATGGCCTGCCTGATGTCCTTGTCGGCGAAAATGAGCCGTGCTTCACCAGTGCTGAATTCAAGGAATTCATGACCCGCAATGGGATCAAGCACATCACATCTGCCCCGTTCAAGCCCGCATCCAACGGCCAGGCAGAACGGGCAGTCCAAACCATCAAGCAAAGCTTGAAACGTATGTCGGAAAGCTCCCTGCATACCCGCCTGTCCCGGGTCCTGCTCAGCTACCGCACCAGACCCCACTCCTCATGAAAAGAGCGCTCAAAACCAGGCTCTCTCTTGTCCATCCTAATCTCCATGATCATGTCGAGGGCAGATGGCATCAACAAAGCATGTATCATGATCGCGCAAACTTGTCACGCGATACTGAAGTCAATGACCCTGTATTTGTACTCAACTATGGAAATGGTCCCAAATGGCTTGCTGGCACTGTCATAGCCAAAGAATGGTGTAGGGTGTTTCAGGTCAAACTGGCCAATAGACTAACATGCAGAAAGCATTTGGACCAAACCAAATTGCAATTCACAAACAGCCATGAGCAACCCGAAGAGGACACCACCAATTTCGACCCTCCGACACACACACAAGTGGCAACCGACATCACGGTTGACCACGAACCTAAACTCACCATCCCCAGCAGCCCAGCAAGGCCAGCTGCCCAGCAGCCCAGCGAAGAACCAACCAACTCACCCACACCTGCATTTGTACCGAGACGATCGACAAGGGAGCGAAAAGCCCCAGATCATCTCACCCTGGAAATAAGTGGACTATTGACTTTGGGAGGGAGTGATGTTATGTATGTAACCCTAGGCAGTCTATATCATACCACCACCAGAGGGCCTACGTGTTGGAGTCCCAAGGGATCCCAACATCCCTTGGGAGCACTGTATATAAGCAGGCCTCCCATGCTGTACCAACACTCTGGAGTTTAAATAAAGGAGCTAAGGTCACACTTACTCATTGACTACAGTACTCAGTTGCATTACTTTATTATGAGCATAGCAGTAACTTTCTATCTGGGTTAAGCACTTTGCTGGAGCCGTTGCACATGTTGCTACAGAAGGGTGATGACTGGGTTTGGGGTAAATATCAAGAGACAGCCTTTGAGAAGGCCAGAAACCTACTTTGTTTTAATAAGTTACTTGTAATGTATGATCCACTACCACCATTGAAAGGCTCCGGGCTATGTTCGCCACCCACGGCTTGTCTGATGTTCTTGTCAGTGACAATGGACCATGTTTCACCAGCTCGGAATTCAATGAGTTTATGACCCGCAATGGCATCAAGCATGTCAGGTCTGCCCCGTTTAAGCCCGCATCCAATGGTCAAGTGGAACTGGCAGTCTAAACTTTCAAGCAGAGCTTGAAACGTGTGATGAAAGGCTCCTTGCAGACCTGCTTACCTCAGGTTCTGCTAAGCTACCGGACGCGACCCCACTTGCTCACTTGGGTTCCCCCTGCAGAATTGTTAATAAAGAGAGCACTCAAAACCAGGCTCTCCCTAGTCCACCTGGATCTAAATGATCATGTGGAAACCCGGTGTCACCGGCAAAACATACACCACAATTGCGCGGCTGTATTGCGTGACATTGATGTTAACGACCCTGTGTTTGTCCTAAGCGGAAGGACAAGATTGCATCAATCTCTTGTATGGTTAAAGGTGCCGTTTCTGTCCCCGGCTGAAATGACTCTGCGCCGGCTGCTTCTGTCCCCGGCCGAAGGAACTCTGCGCCGGCCACTTCTGTTAGCGATACCCTTAGCCAGCTGGAAGTGGAGACCGCCTTCCAAGAATTCCCGGCGGAGACACCGAGAGAGCAGGGGCCCCAGCCCAGCGGGGACACCGAGAGAGCAGGGACCACAGCCAGCGGGGACACCAAGAGAGCAGGGGCCCCAGCCCAGCGGGGACACCGAGAGAGCAAGGGCCCCAGCCCAGCGGGGACACCGAGAGAGCAGGGGCCCCAGCCCAGCGGGGACACCGAGAGAGCAGGGGCCCCAGCCCAGCGGGGACACCAAGAGAGCAAGGGCCCCAGCCCAGCGGGGACACCGAGAGAGCAGGGGCCCCAGCCCAGCGGGGACACCGAGAGAGCACGGGCCCCAGCCCAGCGGGGACACCGAGAGAGCAGGGGCCCCAGCCCAGCAGGGAAACCGAGAGAGCAGGGGCCCCAGCCCAGCGGGGACACCGAGAGAGCACGGGCCCCAGCCCAGCGGGGACACCGAGAGAGCAAGGGCCCCAGCCCAGCAGGGAAACCGAGAGAGCAGGGGCCCCAGCCCAGCGGATACACCGAGAGAGCAGGGGCCCCAGCCCAGCAGGGAAACCGAGAGAGCAGGGGCCCCAGCCCAGCGGGGACACTGAGAGAGCAAGGGCCCCAGCCCAGCAGGGACACCGAGAGAGCAAGGGCCCCAGCCCAGCAGGGAAACCGAGAGAGCAAGGGCCCCAGCCCAGCGGGGACACCGAGAGAGCAAGGGCCCCAGCCCAGCAGGGACACCGAGAGAGCAGGGGCCCCAGCCCAGCAGGGACACCGAGAGAGCAGGGGCGTCTGGCCGGCTGAGGGGATTCCGGGACGACCTACCAAAGGGACTCGAGGACATGGGGCCGGCTGAAGGGACTCCAAGGCCGGTGTTCAATCTGCCGAAGGGACTCCGAGGCCGGCGCTTAACCGGCTGAAGGGACCGAGGCATAGCGTCGTCTCATACTCCCAACCAACTTTTAATTAATTTTAAAAAAATGTTAAACTTTTAGCCAACTTTTAAACTTATTAAACAATTTGGGAGAACTTTTAAAACTTACATTTCAGACTCTCAACCGAAATACTTTTAAACATTTATTATTAACTTACATCTTTGACTTTTAACAACTTTTAGAAACTTTTTAAATTGGGGAAACTTTTATAATCTATTATTGATTTACATCTTAGATTTTTAACAACTCTTAGAAACTTCTTAAAATGTTTTAACAACTCTTAGAAACTTTTGAAATAAATTGGGAATTTTTATCAACTTTTAATCTTTTAAAATAACTTTGGAAGTCACCTTCCTGATGCCTGCCCCCCAACCTAGCCTCTGGCTATTTACCATCAATGGCACTCCCCGGTGCGATCTTGTGGCCAACACTTCGCCGTAGTCAATTAGGCTTATCGAGCTGTGCCTGGTCTCCAGTTGTCTTGGACCCCCTTGTCACTGGACCAAGACCTTGTTCAGCTAAGCCCATGTGGTTGCTAATGTGCAGTGGCCACCCCACGTTAAAAGAACTCACACACAGGCATCTTCCACTCCATCAGTATGAAGTTTGGGACCTGGAACGTCAGGACCCTCATGGACAATCCCAACAGCAACAGGCCAGAACGCTGCACCGCCATAGTTGCCCGGGAACTCAGACGTTTTGACATCGACATCGCCACCCTAAGCGAGACCCGGCGGGCAGTGGAAGGCCAGTTGAAGGAACATGGTGGAGGTTACACCTTCTTCTGGAAAGGGAACCCTGAGGCAGAACGCCACCTTCATGGAGTCAGCTTTGCCGTCAAGAATGAGCTGGTCGACTGCCTCAAAGACTCCCACTGTGGGGTCAACAAACGCCCCATGACTCTCCGTATCACCCTATCTCGGAACCAATGTGCCACAGTCATTAGTGCGTACGCCCCTACACTCGATGCAATGGATGAGGCTAAAGAGGGTTATTATTCTAACCTCGAGACATCCTTGTCCCGTGTCCCCACGGGTGACAAATTGATCCTCCAGGGTAATTTTAATGCCAGGGTCGGCAAAGACACAGCCCTCTGGGGAGGCGTGATTGGCAGAGAGGGGGTAGGGAAAGCCAACCCCAGCGGTACCCTGCTCCTGACAAAATGTCTAGAACATGAACTCCTCATTACCAACACCCTGTTCTGCCAGAAGGACAAATACAAGGCATTGTGACAACACCTTCGCTCCAAACACTGGCACCTGCTTGACTATGTCATCGTCCGAGCCAGTGATCGCAAGGATGTGCGCATCACCCGCGATATGACAGGACCTGATGACTGCTGGACGGACCACCACCTAATCCGATCCATCATCAACATTAACAGTGCCCCAAAGCAGAGGGGACAGCAGAAGCAGTTCCGCAAAAAAGTTAATGCCGGGACACTTAAAGACCCAGCTAAGAGAGGCCTATACAGCTAGCGTCTCACAGCCAATCTGGCATGCCTTGATGACCCTGAGATGCTGAATTCTCATAGCGCTTGGTCTGCCCTCCAGCCCTCTATAACCAGTGCCTGTGAAGAGACACTTAGTCACTCAACGAGAAAACATCAGGACTGGTTTGATGAAAATGATCAGGAGATCAAAGAACTAATAGATTGCAAGCGCAATGCATTTCTGAGCCTCACCAACAGCCCAACTCAGGAGCTGCAAAACAACATTACAGACGGCTCAAGGCTCAGGTCCAACAAAAAACTCGGGACCAAAAGAACAGGTGGTGGATGGAGAAAGCACAGGAGATACAACAACTAGCCGACAGCCATGATATGCGAGGATTCTTCACTGCAGCCAAGGCCACCTACGGTCCAAACTCCCAAGGTCCCACCCCACTCCTGGCCAAGAACGGGAAATCACTCATCAAGGACATCAAGGCTGTCAGGGCCCGATGGAAGGAGCACTTTGAAGATCTCCTCAATCAAGACTCTGCCTTTGACTCGAGTGTTCTCGATTCCATCCCGCAGCATGCGACCCGCCACCAACTCAGTGAAACTCCTCCACATGATGGCCTGACATGGAGGCTTGATCCCAGGGATTCAGCGCCTGCGACTGGTCATCTGAAGTAGAAAGCAACAGACGAGTGCAGGGGAGGGGGAAGGGTGACATGAGGAAGGTCACATAGCACAGGTTCATTTGAAGGACTGCCGCTACTCCATGATATCTAGTCTAGAGACACTGCATGATATTTTTCCAACCCGAGTCCACAGACATCGCATCACCTTACCCCAACCCAGCCCCGGCAGTGTGCAGGACTTACCCCCAGGACCCAAGTGGAGGTCAGCACCACCACTTGCAGTTGCCCAACCTGAGATGCCAATGAGGCCTGCCACTTGCTCCTCTAGGTCCATAAGTGGCAGGGTCTGAGGCGGACCGCCGCCTATCCACACCTGTTCATGATGATTGTGGGACTTCTTTGCCTGGAAAGATTAAAATGGGAATGGTTACCAGAGGGTCCATTTACTCTTGTGGTACAGATAGCAACTGAAGCACTTATACCATACTGTCTGAATGTAATACAGGTGTGACTTCCAAAATCCGTAAACCTCGGGACCAAGGCCGTTCTGAATTCCGGGTATTTCCGGATATCGGAATGTCTTTGCCTGGGCCGAGGAACGTAGGTGATGGGGTCGATCAGGTCGCCGGAGGTTGGGGATTTGCTTGGGTTGCTGGAGTTCTGGGCATCGGTCGGATTGGGGTGGGGTGGGGCGGTTGCTGGAGATCGGGGTATCAGTCGGGCCCGGGGGTTGGGGGGTGTCAGTCGGGCCGAGGTCAAGCCAGGGCGTGGGGTGGCCGGGCGGCCGGAGGTCGGGGTTGGTCAGGCCGAGACAGCCGGAGGTCGGGCCGAGGCTGGGGGAGGCCGGGCGGCCAGAGTTCGGGCCGAGACCAGAGAGTCTGGATTTTGGAACATTTTCTGGTTTCCGGATGACCCCGCCACGGATCGGCCCAGTCTCCGGATTCCGGAACATTCTGGTTTCTGGAACTCTGGAATTTGGACGTCGCACTGTGCAGTCCTCTGTTTAATGGCCTTGGAAGTTGCACGTGGTTCATCAAGAGGACATCGAAGTGAGGAAACATCTCATCAGATCTTAGAAAGTAATCTTAATAATGTGTAAAGCTCATTCACAGCAAATTTGGTGCCACACTCAGCCTACCTATGTGTCATGCATTGAGGAGGCAACCCACAGAGTGCTGAGAGACAGCAACAGCATGAGAACAAATAGTGTCAGATTTATAATTTAAGTAATGAAGGAGTGCATCAATAAAACTTGTACTCATTCTAATGACCCTTGAAAGCTCATTACATTTTTTCCAGCACTGTATGCCAGTCCTTATCACAGTATCTGAGGCAGAGACCTCCTCAGCAATCTTCCTCCAGATTCTGTTAATAATGGATGGCAGGGGTCGAGATCCACCCCTCCTGTGTAATTCCTGCCATCTCATCTCCACAGCCCCCACAAGAGCTTTGTTAGCCTCCTGTAAAAATCATCTGGCACGCTGCCTGCTGTCCTCCTCCTCCATCAACAAAATCGAATAATAAAATGGCTGATTCAGTCCCCAGAAGCGCGGGGAAAAAAAATTCCCACATGCGCAGAACGGCCGATTTTTTTTATGGTCAGAACTTTCATCTCCGGCGCACAAATTCTGTCCTGCAACGCCGGAGTTAGCGCTAACGCCTGTCGTGATCTTCCATTTGGCAAAAGTTGCGCGCTCTGGCGCTATCGCTAACTCGGCGCTAAAATTTTGATTCCGCTGCGATTTGCGCCTGGAAACGGGCGAAAACGCAAAAAGCCGAAAATCCAGCCCAAAATATGTACGTTTCTATAACTTACTGAAAAGCTTGAGTGCCCGGTCTGCCATGGCTCCGTATCATTTACAAACAATACATGAGATGCTGAAACATGATAAGGCTGGTGAGTGCAGAATACTAATAAAAGTATGATGTGTTCAGTACAAGTAGTTTGTTTCTGTGAGTGGTTTTCTGGTAACATTTGAGTTTGCAATATATATAATACTTGGTGTCATTTCAATTTTATTTAAACTTAACTGAACAATTTGCAGATTTTGCA
Organism: Pristiophorus japonicus; assembly: GCF_044704955.1. Classification (NCBI taxonomy): domain Eukaryota; kingdom Metazoa; phylum Chordata; class Chondrichthyes; family Pristiophoridae; genus Pristiophorus; species Pristiophorus japonicus. The sequence continues at coordinate 124,115,449 of NC_091986.1, forward strand.
CAATTTAGGATAAACGTTGTATTGCTTACAACTATATCTGCTGCTTGCTCTCAATGTTCAATACAAATGATGTCATTAATAATGTAAAATTTATCATTAGTGCAAACTTTTTCAGCAACTTTCAAAGTGCACGCACTGTCAGTAACCACTGCAGAAAATGGCTGCAAGGTCTTCCGGGAACCTTTCACAGTGAAGCAGGCTCCTGCACTTGCTTTCACTAACCGCAACATTTTCATTCGTAAATGCTGGGCAGTTGGTGGGTGCTATATCTTCAGTACAACTAAGATGGCAGAACATTCCGTAACTCAGTCAGGTGACCTATTCCCTTCTTTATTATAAACAGCACTGGCTGTTGAGTCACAAGAGTCCACAGGTGGAGTTATATATATTACACTTCTCCCTCCTTAATGAAGAAGTAATTATAACAAAATAATCATCATACATAACTTACATGGTTATACATAACAAAAGATATGGAACTAGAACCTCTACTTCTGTGCTTATTGCCCAAAAATGGGTGTTTTTTCTGGTGTGGGCGGTAAAAAGAGTTTTTCAGATCATTGGCTTCTCGCCCATTCTCAAAGCACCGATTCTCCATTTTTGAAAATGTTAAATTTTTTTGACCTTCTGCCGTAAAGTGTGGCCGACCTTAGCAACGGCATGGCAATGCTCGATTCCCGCGGTTCAGGAGGTTAAGGGTCATCATGACATGCGCTGAAGAGGAGACAGAGAGAGAGGGAGCTCAGAGGCACTGATGGCGTGTGTGGTTGTGGTGTGTGCTTGTCTGGCTGTTGTGGGAGGCACGAGGGAAATTCACCAGTAGCAAAAAGCCTGCTAGCCACCAAGAACAAAGTTTTGTCCAACAAATATGATGTAACATGAAAGGGATGGAGGAGGCCCTGGAGCTGGTAGCCAGGAACAGTGGTGGCAGAGGGCTACCAGTGGTCGCAGAGCGCGGCACTGCACCCTAAGGTGCCGCAACCCTGTTGCCAACCACACATGAGAGCCAGCAGCAACATTTTGCTTCTGGCTCGGAGCACGTTCCCACCTCTGGACCGCCCTCTCCGATATCCGTCCAAGCAGCGTTACAGCCATCCCCGTCTCCCCACCCAATGAAGGGGAAGAGGTAGAGGTGGGGAGGAGAAGCAGGGGGGTGGGGGGTGGAGGAAGGGTTGGTTTGTACACATATACTGATGATTTCAAACTATTGTTCGGTTTAAATGTTTTTTATTGAACAAAACCTTGTAGCGCATTGGCTCAGATAGCTGCACTGTTACACGCTGGTGATTCCTTAACATCAAAGAATATAATTACACTTAACTTCAATCAACTTAAACTTTAACTGTCACCAAGGTGATGCCCACCACTGATGTAAGACCTGCAGTGTGTCAGCCTTGTAAATAACACCAACACTCTTTCAGGCAAAGCGATCATTGTTGAGCTCATGACGTAAGGCTCTTGCAGCTATCATGCCACAACAGGCCTTTTCATGCGGTCCATGGGGGGGCGGGGGGTGCTGGGGCATAGCTTCAGCATCAGCCTTATTGTCTGGGCCGATGTCAGCATCTGCCTCCTCGTCTTCCTCTTCCTCTCTCTGGTGAGGTGGACTGTCAGACTCATCTGGCAATTCTTGTCCCCTCCTGATAGCCAAGTTGTGCAGCATGGAGCACACCACCATGAGTTGAGCTACCTGCCCAGGATGGTATTGGAGCTTGCCTCCTGAGTGGTCCAGGCATCTAAAGCGCTGCTTCAGCACTCCAGTGGTTTTCTCAACGATATTGCGAGTTGCTCTGTGGCTCTCGTTGTATCGCCTCTCGGCTTCGGTGTGGGTGTCACGCAGGGTGGTGAGGCCATATCCTTTGCCGCCAAGCATCCAGTATTGACCTTGTGGCTGATTGTTAAACAAGTCAGATACAGTGATCTCATGCAGGATCTGAGCATCAGAGATACTGCCCGGAAATTGAGCATTCACTGCCAGTATAATTTGCTGTTGGTCGACAGCGTCGGCGAGAGGTGCGTGGAGAAGTGTCGGGAGTTCGTTGGTGAAGCCTATAAAAGGCACAGCAGGGAGTCCAGGGCCCAGCATCGGCGAGAGGTGCGTGGGGAGCCATCGGGAGTTCGTTGGTGAGGCCGAAAAAAGGCACAGCAGGGAATCCGGGGCCCAGCGTCGGCGAGAGGTGCGTGGAGAGGCGTCGGGAGTTCATTGGTGAGGCCTATAAAAAGCACAGCAGGGAGTCCGGGGCCCAGCGTCGGTGAGAGGTGCATGGAGAGGCGTCGGGAGTTCATTGGTGAGGCCGATAAAAGGCACAGCAGGGAGTCCGGGGCCCAGCGTCGGCGAGAGGTACGTGGAGAGGCGTCGGGAGTTCGTTGGTGAGGCGTACTTGTGCAGCTACGGGGAGAAGGCAAAAAAGTAGAAAGAAACAAAAAGGTGACGTCACAGCCAAGAGGGTAAGTGATTGGCTGGTGATTGGTGAGTAGTTTTTCTTTTTTCTCTTCTATAACAGTGAGTAAATGTTAGCATTGTTTTTGCTTATCTAAGGGTTAAGTCATGGCAGGACAGCTAGGTCATGTGTTATGCTCCTCCTGTACCATGTGGGAACTCAGGGACGACACCAGTGTTCCTGATGACTACGTGTGCGGGAAGTGTACCCGCCTCCAGCTCCTGACAGACCGCGTTGCGGAGTTGGAGCTATGGGTGGATTCACTCTGGAGCATCCACGATGCTGAGAATGACGTGAGTAGCACGTGTAGTGAGTTGATCATACCACAGGGAAAGGGTCCACGGCCAGATAGGGAATGGAAGACCAGCAGGAAGAGCAGTGCAAGGAACGTAGTGCAGGGGTCCCCTGTGGTCATCCCCCTGCAAAACAGATACACTGCTTTGGGTACTGTTGGGGGGGATGACTCATCAGGGGAGGGCAGCAACAGCCAAGTTCATGGCACCGTGGCTGGCTCTGTTGCACAGGAGGGCAGGAAAAAGAGTGGGAGAGCGATAGTGATAGGGGATTCAATTGTAAGGGGAATAGATAGGCGTTTCTGCGACCGCAACCGAGACTCCAGGATGGTATGTTGCCTCACTGGAGCAAGGGTCAAGGATGTCTCGGAGCGGGTGCAGGACATTCTAAAAAAGGAGGGAGAACAGCCAGTTGTCGTGGTGCACATTGGTACCAACGACATAGGTAAAAAAAAGGGATGAGGTCCTACGAAATGAATTTAAGGATCTAGGAGCTAAATTAAAAAGTAGGACCGCAAAAGTAGTAATCTCGGGATTGCTACCAGTGCCACGTGCTACTCAGAGTAGGAATCGTAGGATAGCGCAGATGAATACGTGGCTTGAGCAGTGGTGCAGCAGGGAGGGATTCAAATTCCTGGGGCATTAGAACCAGTTCTGGGGGAGGTGGGACCAGTACAAATTGGACGGACTGCACCTGGGTAGGACCGGAACCAATGTCCTAGGGGGAGTGTTTGCAAGTGCTGTTGGGGAGGAGTTAAACTAATATGGCAGGGGGATGGGAACCAATGCAGGGAGACAAAGGGAAACAAAAAGGAGACAAAAGCAAAAGACAGAAAGGAGATGAGGGAAAGTAGAGGGCAGAGAAACCCAAGGCAAAGAACAAAAAGGGCCACTGTCCAGCAAAATTCTAAAAGGACAAAGGGTGTTAAAAAAACAAGCTTGAAGGCTTTGTGTCTTAATGCAAGGAGTATCTGTAATAAGAACATAAGAATATAAGAATTAGGAACAAGAGTAGGCCATCCAGCCCCTCGAGCCTGCTCCGCAATTCAATAAGGTGGATGAATTAACTGTGCAAATATGATGTGATTGGGATTACAGAGACATGGCTCCAGGATGATCAGGGCTGGGAACTCAACATCCAGGAGTATTCAACATTCAGGAAGGATAGAATAAAAGGAAAATGAGGTAGTGTAGCATTGCTGGTTAAGGAGGAGATTAATGCAATAGTTAGGAAGGACATTAGCTTGGATGATGTGGAATCTATATGGGTGGAGCTGCAGAACACCAAAGGGCAAAAAACATTAGTGGGACTTGTGTACAGACCTCCAAACAGCAGTAGTGATGTTGGGGAGGGCATCAAACAGGAAATTATGGGTGCATGCAATAAAGGTGCAGCAGTTATAATGGGTGACTTTAATATGCACATAGATTGGGCTAACCAAACTGGAAGCAATACGGTGGAGGAGGATTTCCTGGAGTGCATAAGGGATGGTTTTCTAGACCAATATGTCGAGGAACCAACTAGGGGGGAGGCCATCTTAGACTGGGTGTTGTGTAATGAGAGAGGATTAATTAGCAATCTCGTTGTGCGAGGCTCCTTGGGGAAGAGTGACCATAATATGGTGGAATTCTGCATTAGGATGGAGAATGAAACAGTTAATTCAGAGACCATGGTCCAGAACTTAAAGAAAGGTAACTTTGAAGGTATGAGGCGTGAATTGGCTAGGATAGATTGGCGAATGATACTTAAGGGGTTGACTGTGGATGGGCAATGGCAGACATTTAGAGACTGCATGGATGAACTACAACAATTGTACATTCCTGTCTGGCGTAAAAATAAAAAAGGGAAGGTGGCTCAACCGTGGCTATCAAGGGAAATCAAGGATAGCATTAATCCAAGGAAGTGGCATGCAAATTGGCCAGAAATAGCAGCAAACCCGGGGACTGGGAGAAATTTAGAACTCAGCAGAGGAGGACAAAGGGTTTGATTAGGGCAGGGAAAATGGAGTACGAGAAGAAGCTTGCAGGGAACATTAAGGCGGATTGCAAAAGTTTCTATAGATATCGAAAGAGAAAAAGGTTAGTAAAGACAAACGTAGGTCCCCTGCAGTCAGAATCAGGGGAAGTCATATCGGGGAACAAAGAAATGGCGGACCAATTGAACAAGTACTTTGGTTCGGTATTCACTAAGGAGGACACAAACCAACTTCCGGATATAAAATGGGTCAGAGGGTCTAGTAAGGAGGAGGAACTGAGGGAAATCTTTATTAGTCGGGAAATTGTGTTGGGGATATTGATGGGATTGAAGGCCGATAAATCCCCAGGGCCTGATGGACTGCATCCCAGAGTACTTAAGGAGGTGGCCTTGGAAATAGTGGATGCATTGACAATCATTTTCCAACATTCCATTGACTCTGGATCAGTTCCTATCAAGTGGAGGGTAGCCAATGTAACCACTCTTTTTAAAAAAGGAGGGAGAGAGAAAACAGGGACATATAGACTGGTCAGCCTGACATTGGTCGTGGGTAAAATGATGGAATCAATTATTAACGATGTCACAGCAGTGCATTTGGAAAGAGGTGTCATGGTAGGTCCAAGTCAGCATGGATTTGTGAAAGGGAAATCATGCTTGACAAATCATCTGGAATTTTTTGAGGATGTTTCCAGTAGAGTGGACAAGGGAGAACCAGTTGATGTGGTATATTTGGACTTTCAGAAGGCTTTCGACAAGGTTCCACACAAGAGATTAATGTGCAAAGTTAAAGCACATGCGATTGGGGGTAGTGTGCTGACATGGATTGAGAACTGGTTGTCAGACAGGAAGCAAAGAGTAGGAGTAAATGGGGACTTTTTAGAATGGCAGGCAGTGACTAGTGGCGTACCGCAAGGTTCTGTGCTGGGGCTCCAGCTGTTTACACTGTACATTAATGATTTAGACGAGGGGATTAAATGTAGTATCTCCAAATTTGCGGATGACACTAAGTTGGGTGGCAGTGTGAGCTGCGAGGAGGATGCTATGAGGCTGCAGAGCAACTTGGATGGGTTAGGTGAGTGGGCAAATGCATGGCAGATGAAGTATAATGTGGATAAATGTGAGGTTATCCACTTTGGTGGTAAAAACAGAGAGACAGACTATTATCTGAATGGTGACAGATTAGGAAAAGGGGAGGTGCAACGAGACCTGGGTGTCATGGTACATCAGTCATTGAAGGTTGGCATGCAGGTACAGCAGGCGGTTAAGAAAGCAAATGGCATGTTGGCCTTCATAGCGAGGGGATTTGAGTACAGGGGCAGGGAGGTGTTGCTACAGTTGTACAGGGCCTTGGTGAGGCCACACCTGGAGTATTGTGTACAGTTTTGGTCTCCTAACCTGAGGAAGGACATTCTTGCTATTGAGGGAGTACAGCGATGGTTCACCAGACTGATTTCCGGGATGGCGGGACTGACCTATCAAGAAAGACTGAATCAACTGGGCTTGTATTCACTGAAGTTCAGAAGAATGAGAGGGGACCTCATAGAAACGTTTAAAATTCTGATGGGTTCAGACAGGTTAGATGCAGGAAGAATGTTCCCAATGTTGGGGAAGTCCAGAACCAGGGGACACAGTCTAAGGATAAGGGGTAAGCCATTTAGGACCAAGATGAGGAGAAACTTCTTCACCCAGAGAGTGGTGAACCTGTGGAATTCTCTGCCACAGCAAGTTGTTGAGGCCAATTCACTAAATATATTCAAAAAGGAGTCAGATGAAGTCCTTACTACTAGCAGAGAAAGCAAGAATGGGGTACTGAATTTGCATGTTCAGCCATGGACTCATTGAATGGCGGTGCGATCTAGAAGGGCCGAATGGCCGACTCCTGCACCTATTTTCTATGTTTCTATGTTTCTATGACAACCAGTTGGACATTCAGGGAGTGGAATCCCTTGCGGTTCCTGAAAACCTCTGCATGCTGAAAAGGTGCCCGCTTCGCGATGTGCGTACAGTCTATTGCTCCTTGCACCTTTGGGAATTTTTCAATTTTGGAGAATCCTAGAGCCCTCTCACTCTGTGACTCCCTGGTCATAGGGAAGCTGATCAAGTCTCTCCTGCATGCCGACAGGATTTCAGTTACCTATTTAATGCAGCGATGCGTGGCATGCTGAGAAAGTGTGCAAATGTCTCCAACTGTGGTCTGAAAAGAACCGGAGGCCTGGAACGACAGTGCCATGGTGACTTTGACCTCGACGGATGCTGGCACGCTGCAGATCTGCCCTTATCAGCTGGCATACCTCAGTGATAACCTCTTTGTGGAAGCACAGTCTCCGAAGGCAGGTGGTGTCGGGCAAGTCGAGGTAAGAATGCTTCTCCTTGTACTTGCGGGGGGTGTAACATCTGGTCTTCCTCATCAGTCTGTCTTACATTGGGCACATAATGCAGTGAAGCGTTCCTTCAGCGATGAATTGGTCACCAAGAGAGGGTGAGAAAGGACAGGCCCCATTGCAGTAGCTCTCTGTTTTCCATTGATTGGTCAGAAACAAGGAATGTCCCAACGAAGACACCTATTCAATTCCAATCGGTCACTGTATGGTCAAGATGTTTGTAGAGATGTTCACATCAACTCCAACGACCTGCAGAGTCCATCCGAACTTCGCCGAGGTTGAAGCACTGCAGCCTTTTAAAGGATGTGACATGTGATCTAGAACATGGTATCCATAACGCTGTGATTAGTTTCGTTTAGATCCACTTTTTCTGGGCATTTTTTTGGGCGAGCGATATTGTAGGCGAGATGGTAAAATTGACGCTGGCCGATCTCATGAGCGCTAGTTTTGGTAAATATGCTCTTTATGACAAAAAACAGTGGACAGGCATTAATATTGAATCTCAGCATTAAATCAGTGTGGAAAGTAATGCTGGGCGATATTATAGGCGTTGATTTCGCCCATTCTGATGATTCCACCCCCAAAAAATTGGCGGGCGGAAATATTTTTCCTGGCATTCAGCACATGGGGAAAATAACGCTTGGCGTTAAGTTTCTGAAAAATGCCCGTCAGTTTCCATTTTGTGCCAAAATGGGCGATATATGGGCGTTATACGTCATTTCAGCAGTAAAATGGCCGTTAAGTGGGCGTTAAGCATGAAAAAAAGTGGAGGTTCTAGCCCATTGACTTACTTTGCCATATTTACAAATCATAAATATTTTCTGTTTTGAAGAGGATATCTTCGCCCTCGAACAGAACCTTCCAAACATGGTGTCAAATTTAAATTCATTTGAGGCTGAACCTGAGGAATGTTTTCCTCCAAGGGATGCCCTTGATTTCCGTTTGAACTCTCTCTAACTTCAGACTGTTTGTCTGCCTGACTCGGACTCAGACTTAAATTTTGACTTTCTCTTGGATTTATTTCCAGTACATTGGATGTAGGATATGCTACTGGTGTATCAAAGCTGTCTGATGAGTCAGAAATCATTGAATCATTCCCACCTTCAACTACATAAAATATGATCAATATGAACAAACCAAGCCTGTCCATGATCAAACACCTTGACCAAATATGTGCGAGGACCACATATCTTCACCACTCTTCCTGGTAACCACTTTAACCATTTATGGTGATGTTTCTTCACTCTCACCTTCTGATTTAATTTCACACCTCTCTTTTACTCTACCTCAATCATGATTCTCTTTCTGTCTTAATTGTGTCTCTTCTACAGACTGTGCCAAGTTTGATTTTAACAACAAGAATCTGGTTCGTGGCCGTCGTTTGAGAAACAACTCTGTTGGTGTTCACCAGTCGTTGTGTGAGGAGCATTACGAAATGTCATTGGAAAATTAGCCAATTTGGGGTCCAATGACAACTGTCGTTTCTTTGGATTTGGATCCAACATCTGTTTGATGAGGACACGTTTATTGCAATTTGTACAGTGCACTCTGCTGCATCATTTGAAGCAGGGTGGTACGGTGGAACCTTGGTATGTTTCACACCATTTTTGCTCGTGAACTGTGCAAATTCTTCTGAATGAAATTGTGGTCCATTATCCGAAACAATTTCTTCTGGGAGGCCAAATGAAGAAAATAATCTTCAGAAAATATTTAATATTTTACTTGTTGTTTTCCACATTGGAAACACATCGACCCACTTCAAATGGCTATCAATCACAATGAACAATTGTCCTTCTAGCTCAGCAAAATCGATGTGTAGCCTTTGCCACACTCTGGGAGGCCATTTCCATGACTATAATGATACTGATGGTGGTTTCTTGCTTACCGATTGACATGTCATACACTGACTGACAATGTACTCTATATCTTCACCAATACCTGGTCACTATAAGTAACTGTGCGCAAAACTCTTGGTCAAGCACATTCCCAGGTGCTGGTCATGGAGGTCTCCAAATAATTTGGACGTGAATTTATTTGGTATAACCATTCTTGCACCCCACATGATACAATCTTTATCGATTGATAATTCATTCTTACGAATTGAAGAATGGATGAATATCTTTGTCTGTTACCTGGTTTGGCCAGCCATTTGCAATATAATCATACACCTTTGATATAACTGAGTCACGTTTGGTTGCTCTTCCAATCTCTTCAGCTGTGACTGGCAGTTCATCAATATATGAAAAATAGAAAACTTCTTCTCTATCGGGTGTAATTTGTGATGGGGAAGGCAATCTAGACATAGCATCAGCATTACTGTGATCAGCTGATCATCTGTATTCGATATCATATGTATATTCTGACAAAATCAAAGCCCATCTCTGCATTTGAGCTGCCACTAATGTTGGAACTGGGGACTTTGGATGGAGGATTGCTGTCAGAGGCTTATGCCCCGTAACGATGGTAAACTTACAACCATACAAGTATTTGTAGAACTTATTGACCCCAAAAATTAATACCAAAGCTTCCCTTTCGATTTGCGCATAATTACACTCACTGGCACTGAGAGTGTGTGAAGCAAAAGCAATTGTTCTCTTCTCCCCACTACGTAATACATGAGAGATCACTGCCCCAACGCCATACGGAGAGGCATCACATGCTAGCTTGATCTCCTTAGATATATCATCGTGAATTAACATGGTGCTCTCTACCAATTTGCTTTTACACTCCTTGAATGCTGTATCACATTCTCTGACCACTTCCAATGGACCTGTTTTTTCAACAGTTCATTCAGTGGATGTAATAATGTAGCCAAATTTGGTAGGAACTTCTCATAATAGTTCAAAGGACCCAAAAATGATTGAAGTTCAGAGACATTCTTGGGAGTGGGTGCATTTCTGATTGCATCCAGCTTTCCCTTGGTTGGATGTAACCCATCTTTGTCTACTCTGTATCCGAAGTACTCCACTGAGTTTTGAAATAACTAACACTTGCAAGCAGACACTCATACTTTGTGCTTCGCTAGCTGTTTGAGGACTTCATTCAATATGTTATTATGAATTTGCCTATTTGTTGCTGTAATTAGTATGTCATCGAAATAACATACTACCCCTTCAAAATCTGGTTCATCAACCCCTGGAATATGGCAGGGGCGGGAGACACTCCAAATGGTAGCCTATTAAACTGATATAGGCCTAGATGAGTATATATAGTCAAGCATGACTTGGACTCATCTAGTTCAAGCTGTAAGTAGGCATGCGTAAGATCCAACTTTGAGAAGATCTGACCACCTGTCAGCGTTGTGAGCAAATCTTCTACATTTGGCAATGTGTTCGGGAGATTACTCTCTGGAACCTGGTTTATGTTTACTTTATAATCACCACACAATCTTACCTTACCATCGGACTTAGGTACAACAACAATGGTTGCAGCCCAATTACATCGATCTATCTTTGATAAAATGTTCTCAATCTCTGGTCTTTTGAGTTCATGCTCAACTTTCTCCATGAGTGCATATGGTACGGAACGTGGCTTGCAGTAAACCAATCTAGCATCCTTCTGTACCCTGACACTCACCATGATGCCTTGGATCGGATTGCCCATTTCACAGAACACCTTCGGATAATTATTGATGACATCATCCTTTGATGCAAACCTCGTTTCAACACACAAAATCTCACTCCAATCCAGCTTCAGTGATCCCAACCAATTTCTTCCTTGTAAAGCAGGCTTGTCTCCTCCTACTACTATTAGAGGCAAGCTCTGAAATTGATCCTTGTATTTCACCGGTACAGTGATACAACCTACCACAGGAATGTTCACTCTCATGTAGCCTCGCAGCTCTATCTTGGATTTCTCCAATTAGAAATCATGCAATTTGTCGAGGTATAGCGACTCCGGTGCTACACTCACGGATGTGCCAGCGTCATTGGGGAGCAGGCGGGTAAGTGGAGCTGAGTCCACGGCCAGATCAGCCATGATCTTTTTGAATGGCGGAGCAGGCTCGAGGGGCTAGATGGCCTACTCCTGTTCCTAATTCTTATGTTCTTTCCATGGGTATCTTGGTTCCTGCAATATATATGTGGATTATGATATGTGGATTATGAAACTAGAAGATTAGGAACATTTTAAACGACAGCAAAGTATGAATAAAAAAGCAATAAAGAAAGGAAAGATCGATTACGAAAGTAAACTTGCGCAAAACATAAAAACAGATCGTAAAAGCTTTTACCGATATATAAAATGGAAAAGAGTGATTAAATAAATGTTGGTCCCTTAGAAGGTGAGAAGGGGGATTTAATAACGGGAAATGTGGAAATGGCTAAGACCTCAAACAATTATTTTGCTTCGGTCTTCACAGTGGAAGACACAAAAACCATGCCAAAAATTGCTGGTCACGGGAACGTGGGAAGGGAGGACCTTGAGACAATCACTATCACTCGGGGGATAGTGCTGGACAGGCTAATGGGACTCAAGGTAGTAAAGTAGCCTGGTCCTGATGAAATGCATCCCAGGGTATTAAAAGAGATGGCAGAAGTTATAGCAAATGCATTCGTTATAATCTACCAAAATTCTCTGGACTCTGGGGAGGTACCAGCGGATTGGAAAGCAGCTAATGTAACGCCTCTGTTTAAAAAAGGGGGTAGACAAAAGGCAGGTAACTATATGCCGGTTAGTTTAACATCTGTAGTGGGGAAAATGCTTGAAGCTATCATTAAGGAAGAAATAGCAGGACATCTAGATCGGAATAGTGCAATCAAGCAGACGCAACATGGATTCATGAAGGGGAAATCATGTTTAACTAATTTACTAGAATTCTTTGAGGATATAACGAGCATGGTGGTTAGAGGTGTACCGATGGATGTGGTGTATTTAGATTTCCAAAAGGCATTCGATAAGGTGCCACACAAAAGGTTACTGCAGAAGATAAAGGTATGCGGAGTCAGAGGAAATGTATTAGCATGGATCGAGAATTGGCTGGCTAACAGAAAGCAGAGAGCCGGGATAAATGGGTCCTTTTCGGGTTGGAAATCGCTGGTTAGTGGTGTGCCACAGGGATCGGTGCTGGGACCACAACTATTTACAATATACATAGATGACCTGGAAGAGGGGACAGAGTGTAGTGTAACAAAATTTGCAGATAGCACAAAGATTAGTGGGAAAGCGGGTTGCGTAGAGGACACAGAGAGGCTGCAAAGAGATTTAGATAGGTTAAGTGAATGGGCTAAGGTTTGGCAGATGGAATACAGTGTTGGAAAATGTGAGGTCATTCATCTTGGAAAAAAAAACAGTAAAAGGGAATATTATTTGTATGGGGAGAAATTACAATATGCTGCGGTGCAGAGGGATCTGGGGGTCCTTGTGCATGAATCCCAAAAAGTTAGTTTGCAGGTGCAGCAGGTAATCAGGAAGACGAATGGAATGTTGGCCTTCATTGCGAGAGGGATGGAGTACAAAAGCAGGGAGGTCTTGCTGCAACTGTATAGGTTATTGGTGAGGTCGCACCTGGAGTACTGTGTGCAGTTTTGGTCACCTTACTTGAGGAAGGATATACTAGCTTTGGAGGGGGTACAGAGACGATTCACGAGGCTGATTCCGGAGATGAGGGGGTTACCTTATGATGATAGATTGAGTAGACTGGGTCTTTACTCATTGGAGTTCAGAAAGATGAGGGTGATCTTATAGAAATATTTAAAATAATGAAAGGGATAGACAAGATAGAGGTTGTTTCCACTGGTCGGGGATACTAGAACTAGGGGGCACAGCCTCAAAATACTGGGGAGCCAATTTTACACCCAGTTGAGAAGGAATTTCTTCTCCCAGAGGGTTGTGAATCTGTGGAATTCTCTGCCCAAGGAAGCAGTTGAGGCTAGCTCATTGAATGTATTCAAATCACAGATAGATAGATTTTTAACCAATAAGGGAATTAAGGGTTATGAGGAGCGGGCGGGTAAGTGGAGCTGAGTCCACGGCCAGATCAGCTAGATGGCCGACTCCTGTACCTAAATCTTATGTTCTTATGTTCTTATGTTCTTATGTAAGGCGTATCTTGTAACCATCTGACCCATCAGAGGGAAAATATTGAGCAAATCAATTTAAGTATGTGCACAGTAAAATATTATTAAATTCTCTTTCCTGAACTTGCATTGATCCAGTTTATCAGTAATAGTAAATAATTATCTGTTCGATATTAAACAGAGATAGCGAATTTAAAAATCAGAAACAGTGGGAGTCAACATTTGTGGCAAAGCATTGTGGTTATTTTATGTTTCTGTGCGGATATGCAGTGACAGCAATAACACATTGAAAGACAATTGCAGCGCCCACTTTCAATTCATCTCCATGATGATTTACATAGGCACATGAGAACATAAGAAATAGGAGCAGCAGTAGGCCACCTGGCACCACGAGACTGCTCCGCCATTTAGTAAGATCATGGCTGATCTGATCATGGACTCAGCTCCATTTCCCTGCCCGGTCCCCATAACCTTTTAGTTCCTTCTTGCTCAAAAATCTGACTATCTCCGCCTTAAATATATTCAATGACCCAGCCTCCACATCTCTCTGGGGCAGAGAATTCCACAGATTTACAACTCTCTGAGAGAAGAAATTCATCCTCATCTCAGTTTTAAATGGGTGGCCCCTTCTTCTGAGACTGTGCCCCCTAGTTTTAGTTTCCCCTCTGAGTGGAAATATCCTCTCTGCATCCACCTTGTCGAGCCCCCTCATTACTTTGTAATTTTCGATAAGATCGCCTCTCATTCTTCTGAACTCCAATGAGTTTAGGCCCAACTTACTCAACCTAGCTTCACAAGTCAACCCCCTTATCTCCAGAATCAACCTAATGAACATTCTCTGAACAGCTTCCAATGCAAACATAACATAAGAACATAAGAACATAAGAATTAGGACAGGAGTAGGCCATCTAGCCCCTCGAGTCTGCTCCGCCAGTCAATAAGATCATGGCTGATCTGGCCGTGGACTCAGATCCACTTACCCGCCCTCTCCCCGTAACCCTTAATTCCCTTATTGGTTAAAAATCTATCTATCTGTGACTTGAATACATTCAATGAGCTAGCCTCAACTGCTTCCTTGGACAGAGAATTCGACAGATTCACAACTCTCTGGGAGAAGAAATTCCTTCTCAACTCGGTTTTAAATTGGCTCACCCATATTTTGAGGCTGTGCCCCCTAGTTCTAGTCTCCCCTACCAGTGGAAACAACCTCTCTGCCTCTATCTTGTCCATCCCTTTCATGATTTTAAATGTTTCTATAAGATCACCCCTCATCCTTCTGAACTCTAACGAGTAAAGCCCCAGTCTACTCAATCTATCATCATAAGGTAAGCCCCTCATCTCTGGAATCAGCCAAGTGAATCGTCTCTGTACCCCCTCCAAAGCCAGTATATCCTTCCTCAAGTAAGGTGACCAAAACTGCACACAGTACTCCAGGTGCGGCATTACCAATGTCCGACACAGTTGCAGCAGGACCTCCCTGCTTTTATACTCCATTCCTCTTGCAATGAAGGCCAACATTCCATTCGCCTTCCTGATTACCTGCTGCACCTGCAAACTAATTTTTGGGATTCATGCACAAGGACCCCCAGGTCCCTCTGCACCTCAGCATGTTGTAATTTCTCCCCATTCAAATAATATTCCCTTTTACTGTTTTTTTTCCCAAGGTGGATGACCTCACGCTTTCCGACATTGTATTCCATTTGCCAAACCTTAGTCCATTCGCTTAACCTATCCAAATCTCTTTGCAGCCTCTCTGTGTCCTCTACCCAACCCGCTTTCCCACTAATCTTAGTGTCATCTGCAAATTTTGTTACACTACACTCTGTCCCCTCTTCCAGGTCATCTATGTATATTGTAAACAGTTGTGGTCCCAGCACCGATCCCTGTGGCACACCACTAACCAGCGATTTCCAACCCGAAAAGGACCCATTTATCCCGACTCTCTGCTTTCTGCTCGCCAGCCAATTCTCTATCCATGATAATACATTTCATCTGACTCCGCGTACCTCTATCTTCTGCAGTAACCTTTTGTGTGGCACCTTATCGAATGCCTTTTGGAAATCCAAATACACCACATCCATCGGTACACCTCTATCCACCATGCTCGTTATATCCTCAAAGAATTCCAGTAAATTAGTTAAACATGATTTCCCCTTCATGAATCCATGTTGCGTCTGCTTGATTGCACTATTCCTATCTAGATGTCCCGCTATTTCTTCCTTAATGATACTTTCAAGCATTTTCCCCACTACAGATGTTAAACTAACCGGCCGAAAGTTACCTGCCTTTTGTCTGCCCCCTTTTTTAAACAGAGGTGTTACATTAGCTGCTTTTCAATCCGCTGAAAACTCCCCAGAGTCCAGAGAATTTTGGTTGATTATAACGAATGCATCTGCTCTAACTTCTGCCATCTCTTTTAATACCCTGGGATGCATTTCATCAGGACCAGGGGACTTGTCTACCTTGAGTCCCATTAGCCTGTCCAGCACTGCCCCCCTCGTGATAGTGATTGTCTCAAGGTTCTGCCTTCCCACATTCCTGTGACCAGCAATTTTTGGCATGGTTTTTGTGTCTTCCACTGTGAAGACCGAAGCAAAATAATTGTTTAAGGTCTCAGCCATTTCCACATTTCCCATTATTAAATCCCCCTTCTCATCTTCCAAGGGACCAACATTTACTTTCGTCACTCTTTTCCGTTTTATATATCTGTAAAAGCTTTTACTATCTGTTTTTATGTTTTGCGCAAGTTTACATTCGTAATTTATCTTTCCTTTTTTTATTGCTTTTTTAGTCATTTTTTGCTGTTGTTTAAAATGTTCCCAATCCTCTAGTTTCCCACTAATCTTAGTTTCATCTGCAAATTTTGTTACACTACACTCTGTCCCCTCTTCCAGGTCATCTATGTATATTGTAAACAGTTGTGGTCCCAGCACCGATCCCTGTGGCACACCACTAACCAGCGATTTCCAACCCGAAAAGGACCCATTTATCCCGACTCTCTGCTTTCTGCTCGCCAGCCAATTCTCTATCCATGCTAATACATTTCCTCTGACTCCGCGTACCTCTATCTTCTGCAGTAACCGTTTGTGTGGCACCTTATCGAATGCCTTTTGGAAATCTAAATACACCACATCCATCGGTACACCTCTATCCACCATGCTCGTTATATCCTCAAAGAATTCCAGTAAATTAGTTAAACATGATTTCCCCTTCATGAATCCATGTTGCGTCTGCTTGATTGCACTATTCCTATCTAGATGTCCTGCTATTTCTTCCTTAATGATACTTTCAAGCATTTTCCCCACTACAGATGTTAAACTAACCGGCCGAAAGTTACCTGCCTTTTGTCTGTCCCCTTTTTTAAACAGAGGTGTTACATTAGCTGCTTTTCAATCCGCTGAAAACTCCCCAGAGTCCAGAGAATTTTGGTTGATTATAACGAATGCATCTGCTCTAACTTCTGCCATCTCTTTTAATACCCTGGGATGCATTTCATCAGGACCAGGGGACTTGTCTACCTTGAGTCCCATTAGCCTGTCCAGCACTGCCCCCCTCGTGATAGTGATTGTCTCAAGGTTCTCCCTTCCCACATTCCTGTGACCAGCAATTTTTGGCATGGTTTTTGTGTCTTCCACTGTGAAGACCGAAGCAAAATAATTGTTTAAGGTCTCAGCCATTTCCACATTTCCCATTATTAAATCCCCCTTCTCATCTTCCAAGGGACCAACATTTACTTTCGTCACTCTTTTCCGTTTTATATATCTGTAAAAGCTTTTACTATCTGTTTTTATGTTTTGCGCAAGTTTACATTCGTAATTTATCTTTCCTTTTTTTATTGCTTTTTTAGTCATTTTTTGCTGTTGTTTAAAATGTTCCCAATCCTCTAGTTTCCCACTAACCTTGGCCACCTTATACGCATTGGTCTTTGATTTGATACTCTCCTTTATTTCCTTGGTTATCCACGGCTGGTTATCCCTTCTCTTACCGCCCTTCTTTTTCACTGGAATATATTTTTGTTGCGCACTATGAAAGAGCTCCTTAAAAGTCCTCCACTGTTCCTCAATTGTGCCACCATTTAGTGTGTGTTTCCAGTCTACTTTAGCCAACTCTGCCCTCATCCCACTGTAGTCCCCTTTGTTTAAGCATAGTATGCTCGTTTCTGACACAACTTCCTCACCCTCAATCTTTATTACAAATTCAACCATACTGTGATCACTCATTCCGAGAGGATCTTTTACTCGGAGATCGTTTATTTTTCCTGTCTCATTACACAGGACCAAATCTGAGATAGCTTGCTCCCTTGTAGGTTCTGTTACATCCTGTTCTAAGAAACAATCCCGTATGCATTCTATGAATTCCTCCTCAAGGCTACCCCTTGCGATTTGAGTTGACCAATCGATATGTAGGTTAAAATCCCCCATTACTACTGCCGTTCCTTTTTCACATGCCTCCATTATTCCCTTGATTATTGCCCGCCCCACCGTGAAGTTATTATTTGGGGGCCTATAAACTACGCCCACCAGTGACTTTTTCCCCTTACTATCTCTAATCTCCACCCACAATGATTCAACATTTTGTTCATTAGAGCCAATATTGTCTCTCACAACTGCCCTGATATCATCCTTTATTAACAGAGCTACCCCACCTCCTTTCCCTTCTTGTCTATCTTTCCGAATCGTCAGATACCCCTGTATGTTTAATTCCCAGTCTTGGCCACCCTGCAATCATGTTTCTGCAATGGCCACCAAATCATACCCATTTGTAATGATTTGTGCCATCAACTCATTTTCTTTATTTCGAATGCTGCGTGCATTTAGGTAGAGTGTTTTAATCCTAGTTTTTAAACCATGATTTTTCGTTTTGACCCCTCCTGCAGCCCCTTTATATTCAGTGGCCCTTTTTGTTTTTTGCCTTGGGTTTCTCTGCCCTCCACTTTTACTCATTTCCTTTCTGTCTTTTGCTTTTGTCTCCTTTTTGTTTCCCTCTGTCTCCCTGCATTGGTTCCCATCCCCTGCCATATTAGTTTAACTCCTCCCCAACAGCACTAGCAAACACTCCCCCTTGGACATTGGTTCCGGTCCTGCCCAGGTGCAGACCGTCCGGTTTGTACTGGTCCCACCTCCCCCAGAACCTGTTCCAATGGCCCAGGCATTTGAATCCCTCCCTGCTGCACCACTGCTCAAGCCACGTATTCATCTGCGCTATCCTGCGATTCCTACTCTGACTAGCACATGGCACTGGTAGCAATCCCGAGATTACTACTTTTGAGGTCCTACTTTTTCATTTAGCTCCTAGATCCTTAAATTCGTCTTGTCGGACCTAATCCCTTTTTTTACCTATGTCGTTGGTACCAATGTGCACCATGACAACTGGCTGTTCTCCCTCCCTTTTTAGAATGTCCTGCACCCGCTCCGAGACATCCTTGATCCTTGCACCAGGGAGGCAACATACCATGCTGGAGTCTCGGTTGCAGCCGCAGAAACACCTATCTATTCCCCTTACAATTGAATCCCCTATCACTATCGCTCTCCCACTCTTTTTCTTGCCCTTCTGTGCAACAGAGCCACCCACGATGCCATGAATTTGGCTGCTGCTGCCCTCCCCTGATGAGTCATCCCCCTCAACAGTTCTCAAAGCAGTGTATCTGTTTTGCAGGGGGATGACCACAGGGGACCCCTGCACTACCTTCCTTGCACTACTCTTCCTGCTGGTCTTCCATTCCCTAGCTGGCTGTGGACCCTTCACCTGCGGTAAGATCAACTCACTACACGTGCTACTCACGTCATTCTCAGCATCGTGGATGCTCCAGAGTGAATCCACCCTCAGCTCCAATTCCGCAACGCGGTCCGTCAGGAGCTGGAGGCGGATACACTTCCCGCACACGTAGTCATCAGGAACACTGGAGTCATCCCTGAGTTCCCACATGGTACAGGAGGAGCATATCACGTGACCGAGCTGTCCTGCCATGACTTAACTCTTAGATACCCTTAAATTGGCAACAACAATGTTAAAAGTTACTTACTGATATAAAAAATAAAAAGCAAAGCTACTCATCAATCACCAGCCAATCACTTACCCCCTTGGCTGTGACGTCACCTTTTGATTTCTTTCTACTTCTTTTTTGCCTTCTCTCCCCACTGCAGCTGCAACGCTGGGCCTTTATCGGCCTCACCAACGCCACGAACTCCCGCCTCTCGCTGCCGCTGGGCCTTTATCGGCCTCACCAACGCCACGAACTCCCGCCTCTCGCTGCCGCTGGGCCTTTATCGGCCTCACCAACGCCACGAACTCCCGCCTCTCGCTGCCGCTGGGCCTTTATCGGCCTCACCAACGCCACGAACTCCCGCCTCTCGCTGCCGCCGCCTCTCGCTGCCGCTGGGCCTTTATCGGCCTCACCAACGCCACGAACTCCCGCCTCTCAGACTGCCGCCACCTCTTGCTGCCGCTGGGCCTTTATCGGCCTCACCAACGCCACGAACTCCCGCCTCTCGCTGCCACCGCCTCTCCTCTGCCGCTGGGCAAGTATATCCTTCCTTAAATACGGAGAACAAACTGTACGCAGTACTCCAGATGTGGCCTCACAAATACCATGTACAGTTGAATCAGGACTTCTCTGCTTTTATACTCTATTCGCCTTGCAATGAAGGCCAACATTCCATTTGCCTTCCTGATTACTTTCTGTACCTTCATACTCACTTTTTGTATTTCATGCACAAGGATCCCCAAGTCCCTCTGTACTGCAACACTTTGCAATTTTTCTCCATTTAAATTATAATTTGCTTTTCTATTTTTTCTGCCAAAGTGGATGACCTCACATTTTCCCACAGTACACTACATTTGCCAAATTTTTGTCCACTCACTTTGCCTGTTTCTATCCCTTTGCAGATCTTTTGTGTCCTCATCACAATTTGCTTTCCCAACCATCTTTGTATCATCCTCAAACTTGGCTACATTACACTCGGTCCCTTCATTCCAAGTCATTAATATAGATTGTAAATAGTTGAGGCCCCAGCACCGATCCCTGCGGCACCACACTAGTTACTGTTTGCCAACCGGAAAATTACCCATTTATCCCAACTCTCTACTTTCTGTTCGTCAGCCAATCCTCTATCCATGCTAATATACTACCCCCAACCCAGTGAACTTTTATCTTGTGCAGTAACCTTTTACGTGGCACCTTATCAAACGCCTTCTGGAAATCCAAATACACCATATCCGCTGGGTCCCCATTATTCACCATGCTCATTACATTCTCAAAGAACTCGAGCAACTTTGTCCAACATGATTTCCTTTCCATAAAATCATGCTAACTCTGCTTGATTGAATTATGCTTTTCCAAATGTCCTGCTACTGCTTCCTTAATAATGGACTCCAGCCTTTTCTCAATGACAGATGTGAGGCTAACTGGTCTATAGTTTCCTGCTTTCTGTCTGTCTCTTAGGACACTGGTTTGAGATGCAACTTCCTCACCCTCCAACTGAATTTGAAATTCAACCATGCTTTGACCACTCATTCTTGGAGGATTCTTTACTGGGAGATCACTTATTAATCCTGTCTCATTACACAGTACCAGGTCTAAGACAGCCTACTCCCTGGTTGGTTCCGCAATGCACTGTTCAAGGAAACTATCCCAGATACATTCTATGAACTCTTCCTCAGGGCTACCCTGGAAATTTTGCTTTGTCCAATCAATATGAAGGTTACCCTAGATAAATATTTGGTTGATGAGATGAGGAGAGTAGAGTCTATCTCCGATCTGTGATCTGACAACAGTTGAAATGCACAGCCTCTGTTGAACCTTGTTAGAATCTTTCTGAGTTTATCTTTCCCATCTCCCACCAGACGTTACAGAACAGGACAGCCTAAGTATGTTTAGCTGTGGCAATAGGTACAAATGGGGTATATAGTGTCTGCATAAGCACCCCTAGAACCATGTACTAGTTTTTCAGCTTCAAATGGATAAACATTCGTGTGATTTGTGCCACACCTTAGTGCCACAAAATAACACTAAAACAGCATTGACAGCTGTAACGACAGTTCCAGCACCGCACACCATATCGGTCTTACTAGTAGCGCTGCCATTAAACTCGTTCGACAGGGACTTTGCCATCATGGAGATCCTGACATCAGTGAATGTGCAACGCTCATTGGATGCCCGATCTCCCAACTTCCTATTGCCAATTGACCGACCAGCTGCAGTTAACAATAATTGCTTCAGGTGATGTGCAGTCGCAGGAAGCCGGCTCAAGCTACGCTATTTAAAGGGATCATCACCAATCACTCGCACCTGACAGGTTTGTGAATTTTGAGTGGCAGTGTTTTAGTTTCTGCTATTGCAGCAGTTTTCTTTAGTAATTGCAAGGATCTTTGGTGTCAGGAGTACTGTGGCAAGTACAAAACTGTCTAATTATTTGTGGAACCATTCAAACTGCAACACTTGCTCAGATTAATGGGGCTGTACTGGCAGTCAACCTCGCATTCCACGATCTACGGTGGAGGGAGCAGAGAAAGATGGGAATGTGTGCACAGACGGAGGAAGAGGACCATCAGGGCTCTCAAGGGGAGGCCTTACCCTCTGAGAGTTTTCTGAAAGCACTTCTTCTACCTTCAATTAAGTGAGGAGCAGTGTATTAGAAATCTCCGTTTCACCTGCTGTGTCAGTAGTGTCAGCTGTGGCTCAGTGGGTAGTGCACTTGCTTCTGAGTCAGAAGGTTGTGGGTTCAAGTCCCACTTCAGGAACTGAAGCACATAAATCTAGGCTGACATTCAAGTGCAGTGCTGAGGGAGTACAGAACTGTTGGAGGAACCGTCTTTTGGATGAGACGTTAAACCAAGGCCCCACCTGCCCTCTCAGGTGGACGTAAAAGATTCCATGGCATTATTTCGAAGAAGAGCAGGGAAGTTATCCCTGGTGTCCTGGCCAATATTTATCCATCAATGAACATTTACAAAAATAGATTATCTGGTCATTATCACATTGCTGTTTTTGGGAGCTTGTTGTGCACAAGTTGACTGCTGCGTTTCCCACATTACAGCAATGACTACACTCCAAAAGTACTTAATTGGCTGTTAAACATTTTGAGATGCCCAGTGGTCATTAAACTTCCTCCTGCACTGGTTGTGGAACCTCGGGAGCACAGTGCTGTGCATGACGTGGTGTGTCACCCTCTTCCACATAATGCAGCGGACGTGTGACAAGGGCCTCCTGCCAGTTGGTACAGGACCGCCTGCCTTCTCTCCATGGCTCAAACCAATGCCTCCAAAGCTTCCTTGAGAAAACCTCTGGGCTCTCTCCCTGGGGTGGCAATCTGCCATCAGCATTTGTAAATAAGTGCTCCTTCTCTTTGTTCTTCTTCTTATGGTTGTGGAGGCAGCTGCACGCCCAACAGTGCTGTAGCATCAATGGACCTCCTCTTTAAGCAGTGAGAAAAGACTTTGGCAATCATTACTTGCTTTTAGACTACACCTGATCTTGGTCCATCTTTTCAGTGTAATGCCAATGAGCTTGGGCTTTTAGACGAGACTCATGACTGCAATCATTTTAATAAGGAGTGAGGACAAATTTTGCATGCAATCTGGACGATTTTCAACTGGCACTACTTAACTATTTTTAGTCTAAACACTGCCCATTCCTTTGCTACAATGAATTTCCACTCCCTAATTTTTAAGTTGCAACATGATAAAGTGGTTAGAAATATTCTATGCTGTCTGATGTGAGATTTGGTATCAGCTGTATGTCTGCTGCCAACAGGCAGCTGCTCATGCACATGGATTGCAAATTTCAATTACATTACAGACATTCTTGGCCTTTGGGCCAACCTCTCATTTCCTGCTGGTGGGGAAGTTGTTGGCAATGCTGAAATACTAGCTGTTTGTGATTGATTCTTAAGGACCAGGTAGTGAATGAGTTTGAAGCCATTCATGGCTATGTTCTCTTTTGGCCAGGCCTTGGCACAGAGAATGCAGGAGTTGCTCTATATTTTAAGCATGAGTTGGCAACCTCCCATCTGAAATTAAGTACAGGTATTTTCAGAGATCTTTTGGAAAGAAATACACTGCAAATAGTTGAGCATTAGTTTAATATTTTCCATCTGCTGGTCCTTACGGGGTTTCTGACTCATTAGCTATATCACCAGAATTACGACAGCTATGGCAAATTTCTAATCATCAACTTCAGTTGCCATTTGTGAAAAGAAAGAAGATGATAGGGGAAAACCAATGTGGACATTCAATGGCATCTTTCATTTGCTACTAATTTTGCCCAGCTAGTTCCCTTTCCATTTAGAAGTAATATCTATTAGATTTAGCATTGACTGGTTGCCCCGATTAAGTAAATAAATTAATCAACAAAGCACCATTTGACATGTCTGACCCTAACTGAGTTTGTTTCCAAACAGGCTTTCATTGGTATCTCATCAAAGGTGCCAAATGCTAATTTTGGCTGTATGACTATATCAATTGGAACAATCTCTAGCAGGAAATTGTTACATTGAACTGGCATCCAAAGGATAATTTTATGAGCTTGCACCATCAGTGAGAAACCTCATCCAGTGATCCAATTGTACCAGGAATGAAAGACTTCAGTTACATGCAGAGACGAGAGAAACTGGGTTTGTTCTCCTTAGAGCAAAGAGGTTAAGGGGAAATGATATAGAGGTGTTCAAAATCATGAAGGGTTTTTATAGAGTGTGTTAGTGTTAGTGTTTATCAAAAGAATCACTCAACACTCAGAGTCGGTTCCAACGCCAATGCGGCCTTTATTAACGCTCAGCGGGGAGGAAGTCTCAGGACTGTATCCAGGCTTCTCTCCACAGAACAAAGGGTTACATGGACTTTTATATGTTTTACAACAGTTAAAACAGTTTACTACAGTTACTCAGCCCATCACGGCTGGACACAAGCCAATCACAACGATTATAGATAACATATAGGTTCTTTTAACCCAATAGAATTCCCCTGGTGCCTCAGGAATTACATGTTCGGTTATTGTCAGCTCGGGCTGATTGATGACCTTGTTACAGGAGATAGGTTCTCTCCCTATCTCTTTCTTCCTGGGGAATTAATTGGTTTATTATTCTTATCCTACATCCAAGGCATTCCTGGTAGTGGGCTTCACAGGGTTATTGCTCGGTCATTGCTTAGTCAATAGTTCACAGCTTGACTACCTGATTTCCCATCATGCCTGGGCAGCCATTTTGTGTGTGGCCACTTTAAACTTATATGAGCTTAGATATATTTAGCAGGTGCCTAATGCCTAGTGTTTGATATATTCTGCAGGTGCCTATCTCCTACAACAATTCCCTCTTTCGGTAAAGGGACGAGTCCTTGTCCCCTTTAAACCGAGCGTTCTACCTTTTCTATATTTTTGTGCATGGCCCGGTACTCCCTGCCTCAACGTGCTGGCCAGTCACGCGGATTCAGGAGTCCCAGTTGCTTAAATCAAATTGACAAAGGCCAAATCCTCCTGCCCCCTTATTAAACAGGCTTGTTTAGTATCCGGGGAACGGTGATTGGTCCCTCTTCGCTGTGCGTGGTGTCTGCATGCCTGGCAAGCCATTATGCCCCATGTTATTGCTAAGATCAATTGTATCAATAAATTGGCTAAGATAGATTGGCTAATGATACTTAAGGGGTTGACTGTGGATGGGCAATGGCAGACATTTAGAGAACGCATGGATGAATTACAACAATTGTACATTCCTGTCTGGCGTAAAAATAAAAAAGGGAAGGTGGCTCAACCGTGGCTATCTAGGGAAATCAGGGATAGTATTAAAGCCAAGGAAGTGGCATACAAATTGGACAGAAATAGCAGCGAACCTGGGGACTGGGAGAAATTTAGAACTCAGCAGAGGAGGACAAAGGGTTTGATTAGGGTAGGGAAAATGGAGTACGAGAAGAAGCTTGCAGGGAACATTAAGGCGGATTGCAAAAGTTTCTATAGGTATGTAAAGAGAAAGAGGTTAGTAAAGACAAACGTAGGTCCCCTGCAGTCAGAATCAGGGGAAGTCATAACGGAGAACAAAGAAATGGCAGACCAATTGAACAAGTACTTTGGTTCAGTATTCACTAAGGAGGACACAAACAACCTTCCGGATATAAAAGTGGTCAGAGGGTCTATTAAGGAGGAGGAACTGAGGGAAATCTTTATTAGTCGGGAAATTGTGTTGGGGAAATTGATGGGATTGAAGGCCGATAAATCCCCAGGGCCTGATGGACTGCATCCCAGAGTACTGAAGGAGGTGGCCTTGGAAATAGCGGATGCATTGACAGTCATTTTCCAACATTCCATTGACTCTGGATCAGTTCCTATCGAGTGGAGGGTAGCCAATGTAACCCCACTTTTTAAAAAAGGAGGGAGAGAGAAAGCAGGGAATTATAGACCGGTCAGCCTGACCTCAGTAGTGGGTAAAATGATGGAATCAATTATTAAGGATGTCATAGCAGCGCATTTGGAAAATGGTGACATGATAGGTCCAAGTCAGCATGGATTTGTAAAAGGGAGATCATGCTTGACAAATCTTCTGGAATTTTTTGAGGATGTTTCCAATAAAGTGGACAAAGGAGTACCAGTTGATGTGGTATATTTGGACTTTCAGAAGGCTTTCGACAAGGTCCCACACAGGAGATTAATGTGCAAAGTTAAAGCACATGGGATTGGGGGTAGTGTGCTGACGTGGATTGAGAACTGGTTGTCAGACAGGAAGCAAAGAGTAGGAGTAAATGGGTACTTTTCGGAATGGCAGGCAGTGACTAGTGGGGTACCGCAGGGTTCTGTGCTGGGGCCCCAGCTGTTTACATTATACATTAATGATTTAGACGAAGGGATTAAATGTAGTATCTCCAAATTTGCGGATGACACTAAGTTGGGTGGCAGTGTGAGCTGCGAGGAGGATGCTATGAGGCTACAGAGTGACTTGGATAGGTTAGGTGAGTGGGCAAATGCGTGGCAGATGAAGTATAATGTGGATAAATGTGAGGTTATCCACTTTGGTGGTAAAAACAGAGAGACAGACTATTATCTGAATGGTGACAGATTAGGAAAAGGGAAGGTGCAACGAGACCTGGGTGTCATGGTACATCAGTCATTGAAGGTTGGCATGCAGGTACAGCAGGCGGTTAAGAAAGCAAATGGCATGTTGGCCTTCATAGCGAGGGGATTTGAGTACAGGGGCAGGGAGGTGTTGCTACAGTTGTACAGGGCCTTGGTGAGGCCACACCTGGAGTATTGTGTACAGTTTTGGTCTCCTAACTTGAGGAAGGACATACTTGCTGTTGAGGGAGTGCAGCGAAGATTCACCAGACTGATTCCCGGGATGGTGGGACTGACCTATCAAGAAAGACTGAATCAACTGGGCTTGTATTCACTGGAGTTCAGAAGAGTGAGAGGGGACCTCATAGAAACGTTTAAAATTCTGACGGGTTTGGACAGGTTGGATGCAGGAAGAATGTTCCCAATGTTGGGGAAGTCCAGAACCAGGGGTCACAGTCTAAGGATAAGGGGTAAGCCATTTAGGACCGAGATAAGGAGAAACTTCTTCACCCAGAGAGTGGTGAACCTGTGGAATTCTCTACCACGGGAAGTAGTTGAGGCCAATTCACTAAATATATTCAAAAGGGAGTTAGATGAAGTCCTTACTACTCGGGGGATCAAGGGGTATGGCGTGAAAGCAGGAAGTGGGTACTGAAGTTTCATGTTCAGCCATGAACTCGTTGAATGGCGGTGCAGGCTAGAAGGGCTGAATGGCCTGCTCCTGCACCTATTTTCTATGTTTCTATGTTTCTATCCTGACCAGTATGTGTGAAATTATTCGAATCCAAGGATGTATGTTCACATTTATTCCCCAGTCCCAGACCTTTCTCCACCAACTCTGACTTTGTAAGTCTACATCGATATCTTCTTCCAGTACTTTGATTTTGGTTTGCAATTGGTGATATAGCTTTACGGATTGACCCACTCTGAGCCTCAATTCTCGTAATACTTCGGTTAAATGTGGGATAGGGACCTGATCTGGCTCGTCATAATCCTGCAAATGATCATGGAGCTGATCGGTTACCTCAATAACTTCAGGCTTCCGGCGCCTAACCTGGGTGATATGCGCTTGCCCGATCGCGACAGGTCGTAGTGGTGTAAAGCAAAAGTTTGGCTGTGGTATAGGGCACTGCAGGTCATTATACTGGTATGACCGCTCTGTGATAGAGACACAGTATCTTCCCTTCCCTCCGTAGCCTGCCCTCGCGAAGGGCACTATTTCTAGTACGCACCCGTCGGTTCGGTTAAACCCGCACTCGTCTAGCTCACCTCGGCCTACCGGGTGAGGGCATACTGTGATTTCCCCCTTTTGCTTGCAATCTGCTAGGGAAATCCCAGTAAGTATGTTGTTTCGACGAACGGCAGAGGTGGTGGTCAGGTAGCAGCGTATGGAGACATTTTCCCGTATTACTCCGATATTCTCTAGTTGGTATAGGGGGAACGGCCCTGAGTCTGGCATGGCTATCGGGATCATCAGGACTATCCCTATCCCGGTAGTCCTACCCATCTGGCAATCTGGAATTGCTGGGTATACTCGGGTCAGTCCCTTCAGAGTACAATTATCCAGTGTCCCCCTCTGGTTAGCCAACTGAGCTAAATGTGAACTGTCTATCCAATCGGGTACTTCCCCGCGTTGGATCTGGTCGAGATTGTGGCGGATCTGTCCCACCATCCACAGACCATAAGCGTGACAGAGTTGCCCCTGTCTTTGCTTTCCTGTATCTTCTTTTTCTCTATCAATGAGGTGATTGATGGTTTTGGCATGAGCTTCCAGGACTGAGATGCCATCCAACTGGATTTCGGCACCCTCCTTTCCTAGGTTGGCTTGGTCTTCCTGGTTTTGCTCCACCCTTTCCAATAACCCCTTCATCACCCCTCTAAGCTGTTCCACCCTCTCATTTAACCCTTGTATATCTATCGAGTTCACTACGGAGGTCCCTGTATTGAAAACGGTAGCAACATCATTAACTATTTCCCTCTTCATCCTGGGGGCTAACCCCTGTCCCTGGAACCTGCTGGCACCCATTGCATCGGCAGCCTGCTGCATTACGACTTTACTTAATACATTGTACATTTTCCTTGACTGTTCGGTACAGTATTCCGGCATCTGGATGCCTGAAATATTGATCAGGACAGGCACAATTTCATGTTTAACATTATCATACAATAATTCCCCTATGTTGCACATTACAATCCCATTCTCTGGTCCCTTAGTAGTTATGGGACAAGGCAGTTCCTCGGGCAATGTAGTGGTTCTTATGGGGCGCGGTGTCGGAGGAGGTGAGAAACATACATACAATGATATTGCAGCCGCCCCCGCCTCCTCATAGTACCCACACAGCCCCATTCCCTTCTTGCAGATGACTGATTGCTGGGATTGTCCCAGAGGGGTGCAAATTATGCCGAATGTACATTCATCAGGCCCTTTGACATCCCTCCATTTAAGGCAGCTGCTCCTTATACCTGTGGAGCACTGTACACATACTCTTATTAGGATTCTTATTAGGATTCACTTGTAACCATGCATTAAAATAACTCCTGTCCTTTCTCCAATCCTTGGCTGCTGGGATGCACATTCCATCCGTTAAATTAAACAAGACTCCATAGTTCATGTAGTTGTTTATTTCCTGAGTGCGCTGCAATCCGTCGGTGTCGTCCAGGGTACGTGCCTGTCGCAGGGCTATCCATATTACGAGGAGTGCCGTTCGTATTCCCATTCTGGTAGGTATTATCTGTAATTTTAAACAGACGGCCTGGTCGTCACCAGGGGTTAGGTTTTGCTCTACGAGTATC
Organism: Pristiophorus japonicus; assembly: GCF_044704955.1. NCBI lineage: Eukaryota > Metazoa > Chordata > Chondrichthyes > Pristiophoridae > Pristiophorus > Pristiophorus japonicus. The sequence continues at coordinate 124,144,379 of NC_091986.1, forward strand.
CCTGTCACCCTGCGAAATCAGAAGCACAAGGTTATAATCGAACCATTTCGAGTTGAATTTGTGGGGCGTGCGCCCGTGTCTTTATCCACTTAAATATTACCCAAACTCCTATTATGACCAAGGCCAAAGCTATTCCTCCGAACATCGTTGTCTGCTTTACCATTAGGTTGGGTTTGTGGACTACACCTACCCACCGTGGGGTACATTGGCTCTATTGCCATAGGTGATGGTGCTATGGCTGCGCACTGCACTATCCGTCTAGTCCCGTTATCTCTTCCAGCCTGTTTATCTTAGCTTTTAACTCTTCAATTTGTTTTATTGAGTATCTATTTCTTTATTGTATTATTACATAAGCTAGTTCTGTTTTTATTTCATGTTTCCTCTGTTAGGTGAGTCTTTTTTTTCTATTAAGAAATCCAAACTAATAATGTTCAGTATCTTAAACGGCTGTCAATGGAAAGGGTTAACTCCTTTCCAGGTTTGTAAGAAGACCTGATGTCATTACGTGACTTCACGTAATCATCTGAAAAAAAAAGTCTTTGTGCCTTCAAAACTTACTTAGAAATTAGGAATCCGTTAAACAGCATAAATAATAAAAATCTTCTCATTAGGGAAGACGGCATTTTAGAGTAAACTCCAATGTTTTCTTAACTTCTAATTCAAGTACTTACCAAAGAATTTTTTTTTTTAATTAATATAAAACGAGACCACACATTTTTAATAGCAATTTTGTTTACTGAAATTCAATTTTGTTTTTTTTTAATTTCTCTCTCAGCACAAAATCTAAACTTCTGTGCCAGTTCCATTTTCTTTAAGAGTTTAAGAATTCAGTAAGATTCTCTAATTCCCATTTTTTTTTTCTCTGTGCTGAGTTCGCATAGCTTAGATCTTTAAAACCCTCCTGCTTGTTTAGACTGTTCGGGACTTTTCTTGATAAACATTGTCCATTTTGGAAATCTTTTCAAACTGCATTGAAACTTTCTCATAATTTAAAATGTTGAGTGTTTTTTTAAATCTTCCAAATTTTTTTCTTTTTCTAATTAAACCAGTATCTTTTTCACAGCAAACATCAACTAGTATTTCGTAAGTTATGTCTTTTTCCATTACAAACACATTTTGTTTACTTTCAAAGTGGCGTCTTTATTTTCTGTGCCTTCTCTGAATATCTCAAAATCCCAATTCAAACTTTGTAATTTCAATCTTTATTTAAAACCTTTTTTTTTGCTAGAAGCTCTTTTTTTTAAAAAGCATTCTTTATCTCATTCTGAGACTAAATTTATGTCTTTCAACCCAATCAATCATTGCATGTTTTCTTTCGACAAGTAAATTCTTTTTTTTTTTAACCACCGGGACCATGTATTTTTTATCTTTTGCTCAACAAACCTATCCTTTGCACATTTCCTAGCTCCGTAACTTATCATCCGAATCATCCGAATAAATTCACACCTGCGTTTCTAACTTAAAGTGTCTTAAAACTTCCCACATACAGGACAGCACTACAAAGGGTTAGCTAAAATAAACAGACACTTGCATTCCTCTTTCAACTAGGCTTTCAGAAACATGACAACATAAAAATTCATTCCGCAGTCACAAAATCACACAGGCACTTCTCATTTAAAACAGACGTTCACAAAAGTCTCTCTTCTTTCCTATTAATCTTTTTTTTTTTGGCCGGCTCTATTCCTCTTCCATACTTCACTTAAAACAATCACCGTCAGTTTTTTTAATCTTAGCTTCCTATGTTAATTTACATGGGCTCGCAGTATCAAGACCACAGCCTTTTTTTCTTTTTGACTTTCCGTTCCTTCTCCCGCCATTCCCTTTGCTTTGCTGATAGTTCCTGAGGATTCCACCCTGAGCTAATCATTTTTTCGATTAGCTTCTTTTGTTTTTCCGCCAGATGGCGGGTAATGGACCCTTCTGGTCCCCACTCGAGTTTACTTGCTTTCATGGCCATTCCTGGGTAGGACTAGTACCGTTAGGAATCTACTCTCAGAGGTCCGCTTCCTTCCTAGCGCAACTTGGAGTAGACCGTCTCCTAGCGACTGTCAGGTCACAAGTTCTGCTGTTACACAAACTTATACAATTCTTAAAACGCGTTTAAGCAATTTCCCGCAGTGCTCTACGCCTCCTTAATGACTACCTACCACCGCTCGGTCCATTGGTCCGACCCTGTTCACAGGTTTGGATTCCGTTAGCCGCTGTACACCGCTTGGTTCTACCCCGGGGTATTTCAAATTACACTACTGGGTAATGTCTCTCGGTATCACGATCCCACGGTCTAAGTGTGTTCCCTACGCCTACTTGGTTCCTGGCCGTCACGTGGGACAAAAGTCCTCTTAATTCAGGCTCAGGCTAGGCGTTTGAGATATTAGACCGTCTCCTCGTGTCGATCAACCAGCTTCCACTTTCCGCACCCTTTATACTTAAAAATCGTTTTTTATACTCACCCGGGTTTTTCGAAGGGCGTCCAGCGACTCCGGGGAATTCTGCCGACTACGCCACTGTTAGTGTTAGTGTTTATCAGAAGAACCACTCAACACTCAGAGTCAGTTCCAATGCCAATGCGGCCTTTATTAACGCTCAGCGGAGAGGAAGTCTCAGGACTGTATCCAGGCTTCTCTCCACAGAACAAAGGGTTACATGGACTTTTATATGTTTTACAACAGTTAAAACAGTTTACTACAGTTACTCAGCCCATCACGGCTGGACACAAGCCAATCACAACGATTATAGATTACATATAGGTTCTTTTAACCCAATAGAATTCCCCTGGTGCCTCAGGAACTACATGTTCGGTTATTGTCAGCTCGGGCTGATTGATGACCTTGTTACAGGAGATAGGTTCTCTCCCTATCTCTTTCTTCCTGGGGAATTAATTGGTTTATTATTCTTATCCTGCATCCAAGGCATTCCTGGTAGTGGGCTTCACAGGGTTATTGCTCGGTCATTGCTTAGTCAATAGTTCACAGCTTGACTACCTGATTTCCCATCATGCCTGGGCAGCCATTTTGTGTGTGGCCACTTTAAACTTATATGAGTTTAGATATATTTAGCAGGTGCCTAATGCCTAGTGTTTGATATATTCTGCAGGTGCCTACCTCCTACAACAGAGTGTATAACGAGAAACTGTTTCCAATGGTAGAAGGGACAGTAACCAGAGAACACAGATCCAAAGTAATTGGCAAAAGAACCAGAGGCAAGATGAGGAGGAATTTTTTGATGTAGCGAGTTGTTATGCTCTGAAATGCACATCCTGAAAGGGTGGTGGAAGCAGATTCAATAATGGCCCTGAAATTACGGCCTCCCTGGGTCCGTACGGAGTTCCTACGGACCCGGGAAGACATCGGAAATGCCGGTTTCCAGCGCACAATCTGCCAAGTTTCTGGCATGACAGATCGTAACCAGATCGGGAGCAAAGACACTTGTAAGTGTAAATTTCCCATATTTACTCTTACAAATATCCTCAAAAATCTTGTGCCTGAAAAACAGGCACATAGCCTACTTTTACAGGCGCAAGTGTTTTAAAAAACATAAAAACATCTAAAAATAAAGTTATTAAAACTTATATTATCATTAAAAATCTTCCCCACAAAGGTAAGTTTATTTTTAAAAACTTTAAAAAAAGATTGAGAAACTATATTTTTTAAGACATTAGTAACTTTAATTCAAATGAATTTAGTTTAATTATTTTCTATTTTTTATTACTGTTTTGGGTGTTTGGGGCGGTGTTTTGGGTCTATCACAATCATAGTAATAGGAGTTTAGGACCCTGTGGAACTCCTATTACTGTGATATCTTACCTGATTGGCTGCCCAGAGCCATGTGAATCCAGCTCGAGGCCTGCGCACGTGTCGACGTGCATGCACTGCGACTCGCAGTCGAAGGAGGCCAAAGCATCGGAAGGTCCAACGTGGGCACCGGCTTAAGGTAGGTGCTTATTTTTTCTCTAAAATGTCCACGGGAAGGCCAACCCAGAATTTCAGGGCCATTAACTCTCAAAAGAGAATTGGATACATACATGAAGGGAAACATTTACAGGGCTATAAAAGAGCAGGGGAATGGGTCTAATTTGATAGTCCCAACAACGATAGGTTCCATGCCTCCTTCTGTGCTGTATCGTTTTATGATTCTTTTTTTTTTGATTCTTTAATTATTTGAATCAAAATCAGGCACAAAAAGTTGCACAACTTATTCAAAAGCTTGATCAGAAGTAAGGAATTGGCCTGCGTGCATAGGACTTTGCATTGTTAAAGACGTATTTGAGAAACTCAGTTCCTTGGCCTAAAAGTGTAAGTAATAGTTTTCCATTGAAAAAAAATGGCAAACGTGCCAATTAACACAAAGTGATCAGACACCACTTCACAGTAACTACAGACCTGCATAAATCTTGGCCAAACTCATAGAAGCAGAAGTGAATAATAAACGTGCAACAGCTTAATCCAATAATATTACGACCTGGTCATCAAACAGGTCAATTTATGAAGCTGGTAATCTCATAATACAGAAAGGGAAGAATCATCTTAATATGTTCATGCCTATCATGAAAGCTAATGTGTAGCTTCAATATTTTGGGAGAGTTCAGCAGAGTATGGCATCCTAACTTTAATGAGTGATCTGTTGAACAGGATATAACATACAATACCAACATAGATCTATGATAAGTAGACAATTGTCTTCTCAGTACCTATGTAGGAAAGATCCCATGTTTCTCATCTTAATTAGCAAATTGCTGAATGACAACAGAATTAATAATCAGTTCCTATTAATAAGACAACTGATACAGTGGAGGCTTCCCCAACATCTTCATTTTGTATTCATGGCAAAAGGGGTTTCCATAAGTGGACAAAGTCTATGGGAGAAAAAATGGACATCAACCTCAGGTTTACGGCCGCTGAAAATGGCAGCAGCGCTACCAGGCTGGGGCCTGGAGATTTGTAACTCAATGCTAACTTATCGTGTAACGCCCACCTGCTGGTGTTAGTAGAGGCATCCAACCCAAAGTTCCCATCGAGGTTTGGCATTGTAGCTTCTTACAGCCTTTGGGAGTGAGGCTGTGCAGTTCACAATGAATTGTGGGCAATTAAATGGGCTATGAATTAAATAGGCAATGCGTTCAAAACTAATAAAAATTAAAATCAAGTGAAAAAATGCATTTTTCCACCCTTGCTGTTTTTCAAAAAAAGCATAAACATTAAAAATAAGTCCCAAATGGCAGTCTTCAGCTCTTAAAGCTGAATTGTCTTCTCTGTCTAAAAAAATGGTACAAGTGCATCAGCACTAACATAAATGGCTCAGCAAGCCAGGGAGGGAGGGAGGGGCACCCAGGGTCTCGCATGCAGCACTCCAGCTTTGTGCAGGGGAGAGAGAGATCTGCCAGAGTGATCCACAGGGGCCAGGAGGTCCTCCAGAAAGAAAAATGCAGGACCAGATTACCGAGACCGTCACTACCAGCAGTGTCACCCCCAGGATCTGGCTCCAGTACCTAAAGAAGCTTCATTACCTCAGACAAGTGGTCAAGGTTAGTGAATGCATCTTCAGAGCCGTCTCCTACCAACTGCACCACTAGCCTTACACATTGCTCAATGCACGACCCCCCCACCTCCACCAATCATTCACCTACCAACAATCTCTACCAATCATGAGGCACATCTCCTATTTCTAGCCTCCCCTCACCCCCTTGGAGGAGACACTGCAGGCCATTTTTGCCAGGAGCATGGCTGAATCCTTGACTAGCAGTAAGGGAGAAAGGACACAAGGTGCTGGTAGCCTCATATGTTATCCTCCTTCTCGCATGCACCCCTTGCTTTCCCAACCTCCCCTAAACCCTTGTGCCTTCTTCACTTCACACACCCAAGTAATACAGCCTGCCCAGCCTGTGGTTGGTCAATAAGAGGGAGAGTAGAGTGAAGAAGAAGATTGATTTGACACTCCTTGCCACTAGCTCCTCAAGGTTGACCAGCAAAGCCATTTGTAGTGTCCCCCATTGAAAGTCCACAGCATTTCACAAGCCATGCTGCAGCCACTGGGGTAGTACTGTATGACATCAATAGGAAAGGCAAAGGCACACACAGTCACTAAGGGAATGCATAATGGTGATGAGTTGATTTCTTGACGTTATATTGGATGGGTAGATGTATAACGTTGGATTGGAAAGTTTGCTTTGTGGTCGCTTTTATTTCAGCATTGTGGCCAAGAGGATGCTCTGATGGTCAGCAACAGAGGGAAGGTAAGGTTGAAAGGGGAATTGGGGTTGTGGTCACTGGGACCACAGGCAGATGATTCCATTCCGGATATCCCGGCCAGAAAGGGGTTGTCTGGGATGCATCCTTCCTTCTGCTTCCTTCTATTTGTCTCCCTCCTCCTCAGCTTCTTCCTCTTCTGTTTCTTGTTCTCTGCGTCTTCCTCTTCCCTCTGAAAGCAGATGCTGTAAATCTGAAATGACGTCATAAAATGCTGGAAATGCTCAGCTGGTCAAGCATCATCTTGGCTTGAGTCGTGAACTTTGTTTCTCTCTTCATGGATGTTGTCTGATCTGCTGAGTATTTGCAGCATTCTCTGCCTTCTCAGAGGCCTGTCTTTATCATCTGAGACCTTGCAAGTGTCCAGCAGCACTCCCTACATGCTTGAAAAACTTTTAACACCTGTTGCTACAAGACATTACTTCAATAAAATCAAAAATACCCAGTCCAAAAGTTTAAATGCAAACTCACCCGAAAGATTTGTGTGTGCCTTTAAGGGGTGCTGACAGTACCTCTGTCAGTCTGCTTGAACATTACATTAATCTGGCTTACTTAGGACCCAGTGCTGAACTCAGCGCTTGGGTTGAAGTTCGCAGTGGTGACATTCAGTCAGCGTTGCACGGCAACTGATGTCACCACTTCGCCAATTTTTTGCAGGGCACTACTTAAGGACGCCAGCGCTACCAGTGCTTCCAAAATGGAGGACGCCATGGGACCCGCCACCAGCTGGTGGAAGAACGGCTGCCACCACTTTCTTGACTTAACACCATGGTAATGGGTGGCGCTAAGGTAGGGAATTTCTTCCCCTCTGAACCTAAACTTATACCTTTAGAAAAGCCAGAAATGGTATAACGAGTCCAGGATTAGCAATGGCCTTAATTGTAGTAAAAACAAAAAACAAAAATAAGTGATTAAAATACATTTAGAACATATTTCTGATATAGTTTGACTTTTCAATGACTGTCTTTCAAATAGATTCATAAATGATGAAAATTTCAGTTATCTTTGGAGTTTTAACCAAAATTAACACCTATGGAGAATTCCGAAGTTTTTAAGCAGTCCAAGCTCGTCTGAAGACAGACCTGTCAATCACCAGTGATTAAAGACAGAGTCATGCAAACTACTGCATAAAATGCTGATGAGCAGGTGCACACATACCATCTGGTATCTGAAGACCTATTAATGCCTTAGTTCTGTACAATTTGATTGGCACCTGGAACAAGATTCAGTATCCTGATTAAATTCCAGATCAATCATCCTGATCCCACAGACAATTCATCTCTGACCTTCATTATGTTTTTTGGTAAGGAAAAGCAGCTTCTATTTTAATTCTAGCTGTTGAAGAATTGTAAGAGGCGAAGTCCAGAAATTTCCCTATTTTTATCACAATAACCTACTACAATGGTTATTGCTCCATCAGAAAGAAAAACAGCAAGCAAATTTACTGTAGTGGACAAAGGTTAAGTTAGATAGTGAGTGAGCAAAATGATGAGAAAACGAAGGGGTCAAAATTCAGTTGCTAATGCCTGCTGATAATGCTGGTGTTAGGTGTTAACTGGGAGTGGCACTGGGTGCTGTTCATGCCTGACGCAAAATTGGGTTGTCATTTTTTAAGGGCGTTAAAACGTTACAGCCCGCTGGCTAACACCATGGAAATCATGACATCAGTACGCGTGAAACGTCTCCTTGGTGCCTCTATCACGATATTTAGTTTGTATGGTTGCCGTACCAGCAGGCAGCCATACAGCCTGAAAAAAATGATGGTTAAACAGCGAAACTAGGGCGGATCGGCCAGAGAGCAAGGTAAGTTTTATTCTTTATTTATTTCTTCATTTTTTCATTAGTTCTAACAGTGGGGAAGTTTGTATATGGGTCGGAGACGTTTGAGAGTTTTTTCTTTCTTCTCTTTTCTTCCCGTTTTCCAGCTAGCATGGCGGCAGCCTGTCGATGCGAAATTCAGTGGGCCCCCTGAGCTCCCTCCTGAGGACGAGTGTGCAATGCCACTTTTTAGCGCTGCTCTATCATCTTTGGTCATAAAAACTGAATTCAGCAGTTAGAGTCTGCACCTAGTATAAGAGCAGGGAAATCTTGCTACAGCTATATAAGGTATTGGTGAGGCCACACCTGGAATACTGCGTGCAGTTTTGGTTTCCAAATTTACGAAAGGATATACTTACTTTGGAGGCAGTTCAGAGAAGATTCACTCGATTGATTCCAGAGATGAAGGGGTTGACTTATGAGGAAAGGTTGATTAGGTTGGGCCTCTACTCATTGAAATTCAGAAGGATGAGAGGTGATCTAATCGAAACATATAAGGTTATGAGGGGGCTTGACAAGGTGGATGCAGAGAAGATGTTTCCACTGATAGGGGAGACTAGAACTAGAGAGCATAATCTTAAAATGAGGAGAAATTTCTTCTCTGAGGGTTGTGAATCTGTGGAATTTGCTGCCTCAGAGAGGTGTGGAAGCTGGGACATTGAATAAATTTAAGACAGAAAAAGACAGTTTCTTAAACGATAGGGGAATAAGGAGTAATGGGGAGTGGGCAGGAAAGTGGACTTGAGTCCATGATTGGATCAGCCATGATCGTATTAAATGGCGGAGCAGGCTCGAAGGGCCGTATGGCCTACTCCTGCTCCTATTTCTTATGTTCTTATGTTCCAACAACTGGTGGTAAAATGAGCACTCAGGCAATGACACTGCCTCAAAAATGGTGGTACCGAATTTTGACCCCTGAGATAGTAACTGTTGATAGATGGTTGTGAAGTTGACTGCCCACTTCCACTTTAGATGAGTACTGAGCTCTTTTGTGATACAACCATTCAGTTCTTTGCCCTAATGATAATCTCTGAACTATGTTATGGCAAATGTGTGTTTGAGATACCTATACAAGCTATAAAAACTGGGAATCTTCAACAATATTCAGACTGGTTTGTCATTGTCAACACTCATATGCTACAAAGCCTCGCTGTGCCCAGTCATGGAATTTGAGGAATGAAAACTAAATTCACATCTTAACATGTATTTACAGATTAGGTTCAACCAGTTTAAGTACTCCAATAATAAACAAAAGGACTGAAGCTAATGCCAGAAAATAAAATGTTTGTAAATACTGGAAAAAGCAAAAGCAGTACCAGGTTATGGTAAAATGCAAAAATTAAAGGAACTATTCTGCTTATTGTAAAGTTAACCAGCATGCAGTGGCAGTGAGTGCGACTGAAAAGATTAAAGAGTTGAGCCAGTAATGTATCACGACCTAAATTTATTGATAAAATGGTGTGAAGTTTCTGGCAAGATCTCATTACTGCAAACTCATGGGGGCTGGCAAAATCAATCATGTTTATCAAGGTTTGAACTGCTATGGATTCCAGTAATTAAATAACTTTTACTTTTACAGATTCTTATAAACCAATGTTGTGTAAAAAGTCAATAATCCTACAAATCCTATAATGCACTGTAAGTATATTTTGTGGATCCCATTCCTCATTTGGTGGCATTCTAGATTGAATATTTAAAACGCAAGGGATTTTAAGAGTCATGGATATCCACTAGAGTAGGAATATTGGTCACTTACAGACTTTTCAAGATATAATGAATTGAACACCGGGAATTATAGGTAGATGTTGCTTCAGCCAAAGCCAAAGGAAAGGTTGTGCTCATGATCAATAAGGAGAGTTTGCTATGCCTGAGACAAAACCAGGATTCAGTGGATCTTTGACCTCATGTAAGTGATACCTTATTGAAGATGCATAAAAACAGGTTTACCTGATGTGAAGATTTATTTAGAATAATAATTGCTCTGAATAAGTTTTAGACTGTATGTGCACAAGAAGGAAGGTAATGTCTCATATCTCTAAATGATTCACTGTCCCTCTTAATTTTATCAATCTGTACAAAGTCTTCAGTTTTATTGTTTCCATTTGTGTAAAATAGTTAAAGTTCTGTGAGGGTGAATTGACAGCAGAGGAGAGAAGGCTATTTATAATAAATAACACTATATTCATCACAGACATAAAAATAACATCATAGAGGTAAAAATTGAATGCATTTGATGTCGGAGTCATCAAATTACCAGAAGTAGTGCAGGTTGCATCATTACAATGTGCTATTTACTGGCATAGTCAATGCTTTTGCCCTGCTTTTGTTTTTAATTTGTTGTTAAAAGCAGAAAACATGAGCACCACTTATAACGTGATTTTCTGCTTTTACCAACAAATTAAAAACAAAAGCAGGACAAAAGCATTGACTATGCCAGTAAATAGCACGTTGTAATGATGCAACCTGCACTACTTCTGGTAATTTGATGACTCTGATATCAAATGCATTCGATTTTTACCTCTGAGATGTTATTTTTATGTCTGTGATGAATATAGTATTATTTATTATGAATAGCTTTCTCTCCTCTGCTGTCAATTCATCCTAACAGAACTTTAACCATTTTACACAAATGGAAACAATAAAACTGAAGACTTTGTACAGATTCAGAAAATTAAGAGGGCAGTGAAATTCCTTGGGGAGTCAGAGGGCACAAAGTGAGTGGGAGCTGGAATTTGGGGAAGAACCCAAAAACCGTGTACACCAACTTGTGATTGGTGGGGTCAAATCTACATCTAGGTTTACATTGGGGGAATTCTGTCCAGTACACCACCAAAGGGGATTGATTACCTTTTAAAAAGATACCTGATTACTTCCTGAGAAGCATTTTGAAAGGCTCAGTTGGCTTTTATCTTTCACTGTTCCAAGGCCTCATTACCTCCCTGTTGGAGTAGCAGGGGCCACTTCATCGATAGCTAGAACAGCAGGGCGAGTAACTCTGTCACGCCTCTACAGGCATGGGTAGCTCACTCGAACGATGGAAATAACCCTGCCCTCCCGCCTGAGCAGGCAACTGGTAAAAATCCACTGTAGTAATTTGTAAATAATGTGAAACTTCAGCCATATGTTTCCTCACAAACATTTTTTTAAGTAAAATTTAAACATTTCTGGCACAGCTCTGAGTATCTTCCTCTGTTTAATCTGCTTTTTTTGAAAATTGCACAGAAAGGTTGAATTCTAAAAGATGCTTCAAGAGTGGAAATATATGAGCAGTAGTGTAGAAAAAACTGCCAGAGACCATAATAAAGGATAAGATTAAGTGAATACTTCAAGATGTATGGGCTAATCAACGACAGCCAATATGGAGTATTAAGGGCAGGCAATGCTTAACCAATTGAATCAAACTCTTCAAGGAATTTGCCAAGCATACAGATAGAAGAAATGCAGTATATCCGAGAATATGGGGGGTTCATTTGCACCTTCATCATTTAGGTGATAAAAAGAATTGCCCGCTTTTTATGGAATCGACCAATTTTCATTTCCATTGATATCAATCGTAGCTCTTATTTTTGTGTCACTACGAAGGAGGTTTCTGGTTTGGATGCACAACCTGTGACTTTTATTAACAGAGAATCACCTGCAAAGGCTTCTCTTCCCATCCCTGCATTGTTACCTCTGATGTCCCCCCAAGGATCTATCCTTGGCCCCCTCCTATTTCTCATCTACATATTGCCCTTTGGTGACATCATCCGAAAGCACAGCGTCAATTTCCACATTTATGCTGACGACACTCTACTTCACCACCACTTCTCTCGAACCCTCCACGGTCTCTAAATTGTCAGACTGGTTGTCCAACATTCAGTTCTGGATGAGCAGAAATTTTCTCCAATTAATTATTGAAAAGACTCAGGCCATTGTTTTCAGTTCCCGTCATAAACTCCGTTCCCTAGCCACTGACTCCATCCCTCTCTCGAACATTTGTCTGAGTCTGAACCACACTGTTTGCAACCTTGGTGTCATATTTGCTTTTGACCACATATCCGCAGCATAATTAAGACAGCCTATTTCCACCTCAGTAACCCCTCCAATCTTGCCTCAGCTCATCAACTGTTGAAACCCTCATCCGTATCTTTGTTACCTCTAGACTTGACTATTCCAATGCACTCCTGTGAAGCGCTTTGGGACATTTTAGTACATTAAAGATGCTATATAAATACGAGTTCTTGTTGTTATTTATAGTTGTGGGATTTTTAAAAAATTCATTCTGGAGATGTGAGTTCTGCTGGTAAAACTGCATTTATTGGCCATTGCTCGTTGCCCTAGAGAAGATGATAGTGGGCCTTCCTTTTGAACCGTTGCAGTCTATGTGGTGATGATACACTCACAATGCTGTTAGATGGAGAGTTCCAGGATTTTGTCCCATCACCAATGAAGGACTGGCAAAATATTTCCATGTCAGGAGGGTGTGCAACTTGAAGGGGAACTTAGAGTTGATCGTGTTCCCATGCACCTGCTGCCCTTGATCTTCTAGGTGATGGAGGTCGTAGGTTTGGGAGGTGATGTCAACGAAGCCTTGGCGACTTGATGCAGTGCATCCTATAGATCAGACACACTGCAGTCACGATACACTGGCGGTGAATGGAGTGGATCTTTAAATTGATGAATGGGTTGCCAATCATAGAAACATAGAAACATAGAAAATAGGTGTGGGAGTAGGCCATTCGGCCCTTCGAGCTTGCACCACCATTCAATAAGATCATGGCTGATCATTCACCTCAGTACCCCTTTCCTGCTTTCTCTAATCCCTTTAGCCGTAAGGGCCATATCTAACTCCCTCTTGAAAATATCCAATGAACTGGCATCAACAACTCTCTGCGGTAGGGAATTCCACAGGTTAACAACTCTCTGAGTGAAGACGTTCCTCCTCATCTCAGTCCTAAATGGCTTAGCCCTTATCCTTAGACTGTGACGCCTGGTTCTGGACTTCCCCAACATCGGGAACATTCTTCCTGTATCTAACCTGTCCAGTCCCGTCAGAATTTTATCTGTTTCTATGAGATCCCCTCTCATCCTTCTGAACTCCAGTGAATACAGGCTCAGTCGATCAATTCTCTCCTCATATGTCAGTCCTGCCATCCCGGGAATCAATCTGGTGAACCTTCGCTGCACTCCCTCAATAGCAAGAATGTCCTTCCTCAGATTAGGAGACCAAAACTGAACACAATATTCCAGGTGAGGACTCACCAAGACCCTGTACAACTGCAGTAAGACCTCCCTGTGCCTATACTCAAATCTCCTAGCTATGAAGGCCAACATACCATTTGCCTTCTTCACCGCCTGCATGCCAACTTTCAATGACTAATGTACCATGACACCCAGGTCGTGTTGCACCTCCCCTTTTCCTAATCTGTCACCATTCAGATAATATTCTGCCTTCGTGCTTTTGCCACCAAAGTGGATAACCTCACATTTAACCACATTATACTGCATCTGCCATGCATTTGCCCAATCACCTAACCTGTCCAAGTCACCCTGCAGCCTCTTAGCATCCTCCTCATTGCTCACACTGCCACCCAGCTTAGTGTCATCTTCAAACTTGGAGATATTACACTCAATTCCTTCATCTAAATCGGTAATGTATATTGTAAATAGCTGGGGTCCCAGCACTGAGCCCTGCTGCACCCCACTAGTCACTGCCTGCCATTCTGAAAAGGAACCATTTATCCCGATTCTCTGCTTCTTGTCTGCCAACCAGTTCTCTATCCACGTCAGTATATTACCCCCAATACCATGTGCTTTAATTTTGCACAACAATCTCTTGCGGGGACCTGGTCAAAAGCCTTTTGAAAGTCCAAATACACCACATCCACTGGTTCTCCCTTGTCCACTCTACTAGTTAAATCCTCAAAAAATTCTAGAAGATTTGTCAAGCCTCAATTCCCTTTCATAAATCCATACTGACTTGGACCGATCCTGTCACTGCTTTCCAAATGTGCTGCTATTTCATCTTTAATAATTGATTCCAACATTTTCCCCACGACTAATGTCAGGCTAACCTGTCTATAATTACCCATTTTCCATCTCCCTCCTTTTTTAAAAAGCAGTGTTACATTAGCTACCCTCCAGTCCATAGGAACTGATCCAGAGTCGAAAGACTGTTGGAAAATGATCACCAAAGCATCCACAATTTCTAGGGCCACTTCCTTAAGTACACTGGAATGCAGACTATCAGGCCCCAGGGATTCATCGGCCTTCAATCCCATCAATTTCCGTAAAACAATTTCCCGCCTGATAAGGATTTCCTTCAGTTCCTCCTTCTCACTAGACCCTCGGTCCCCAAGTATTTCCGGAAGGTTATTTGTGTCTTCCTTCGTGAACACAGAACCAAAGTATTTGTCCAACTGGTCTGCCATTTCTTTGTTCCCCGATTATAAATTCACTTGAATCCAACTGCAAGGGATCTACGTTTGTCTTCACTACTCTTTTTCTCTTCACATATCTATAGAAGCTTTTGCAGTCAGTTTTTATGTTCCCAGCAAGTTTCCTCTCATTTTCCCCCTTTTAATTAAACCCTTTGTCCTCCTCTGCTGAATTCTAAATTTCTCCCAGTCCTCAGGTTTGTTGATTGTTCTGGCCAATTTAAATGCCTCTTCCTTGGAATTAACACTATCCTTAATTTCCCTTGTTAGCCACGGTTGAGCCACCTTCCCCATTTTATTTTTACTCCAGACAGGGATGTACAATTGTTGAAGTTCATCCATGTGATTTTTAATTGTTTGCCATTGCCTATCCACCGTCAACCCTTTAAGTATAATTCACCACTCTCTTCTAGCCAATTCACTTCTCATACCATCTAAGTTACCTTTCCTTAAGTTCAGAACCCTAGTCTCTGAATTAACTGTCTCACTCTCCATCTTTATAAAGAACTCTACCATATTATGGTCACTCTTCCCCAAGGGGCCTCGCACAACAAGATTGCGAATTAGTCCTTTCTCATTATACATCACCCAGTCTAGGATGGCCAGCCCTCTAGTTGGTTCCTCGACATATTGGTCTAGAAAACCATCCCTAATACACTCCAGGAAATCCTTCTCCACCGTATTGCTACCAGTTTGGTTAGCCCAATCTATATGTAGATTACAGTCACCCATCATAATTGCTGTACCTTTATTGTACGCATGCCTAATTTCTTGTTTGATGCCTTCCCCAACCTCACTACTACAGTTTGGTGGTCTTTACACAACTTCCACAACACACATTTTCTGCCCTTTGGTATTCCGCAGCTCCACTCATACAGATTCCACATCATCCAAGCTAATCCCTTCCTTACTATTGCGTTAATTTCCTCTTTAACCAGCAATGCTACCCCACCTCCTTTTCCTTTCTGTCTATCTTTCCTGAATGTTGACTACCCTGGATGTTGAGTTCCCAGCCTTGGTCACCCTGGAGCCATGTCTCCGTGATACCAATTGTATCATATTCAGTAATTGCTGCCTGTGCAGTTAATACTCCTCGCATTGAGGCACAGAGCCTGCAGACTTGTCTTTTTAACACCCTTTGCCCCTTTAGAATTTTGCTGTAATGTGACCCTTTTTGGTTTTTGCCTTGGGTTTCTGTGCCCTCCACTTTTACTTTTCTTCTTTCTATCTTTTGCTTCTGCCCCCATTCTACTTCCCTCTGTCTCCCTGCATAGGTTCCCATCCCCCTGCCAGATTAGTTTAACCCCTCCCCAACAGCACTTGCAAACACTTCCCCTTGGACATTGATTCCGGTCCTGCCCAGGTGCAGACCGTCCGGTTTGTACTGGTCCCACCTTCCCCAGAACCGGTTCCAATGTCCCATAAATTTGAATCCCTCCCTTCTGCACCACTTCTCCATCCATGTATTCATCTGAACTATCCTGCAATTCCTACTCTGACTAGCACGTGGCACCGGTAGCAATCCTGAGATTACTACCTTTGAGGTCCTACTTTTTAAGCAGACTGATGTGAGGGAATTCTGGCTGCAACATTTGTCGCCCCATTGTTCACTAAGGTTTATTCGGCTGATCTAGCTGGCTAAGCTTGTGTCCCCCTTTCCTGACAGCTCCATGTATGTCCCTTTTGAAGTTCAGCAACCAGTCATAGAGGGTATCCACTGGTCTAGGGTATTTCTATGGTAATAATGAATACATGGTAATCAGACAGGAACTCGTGACTTCTCAAACCTTTGTGCACTCCAGGATGGAGCTCCATGAATCAACCACCATTAAGACGAAGGTTCACTTCAAGAAGGTGGTGAGTCAATATGGTACTGACATTGAGCAATTAGTCTATTTTAAAGAGGAATAAAACCTCCTTTTGGGATATGTTGACCTGGAGAACACGTGTTAAAAAAAAAATTTAGGAGTCCCAGATAAGCAGGTCATAGTGTTGTTAAATCCAAAGCTGTTTAAAGTGAGAGCTTCCCAACTACTGCCAGATTTATCCTGAAACCGACTTAAACAGATCATTCTAGGCTATCATGGTCCCCTTCACATTTTATCAAACCAAAAAGTAAATCCTTAATCAAATCAGTCCAAACCCTGGGATCACTTTTTGTCCTTTTATGGAGAACCATCGCTTTATAGAAAGTGCTTCTTAAGAAGTGTTGGCACTTTGAAAAAAAATCAAATATGCACGACGGAAAAAAATGCATTTAATATTATATGCCTTATCTGGTCGAGCATGCAGAAACCCCAGCACTCTTCACCTCTCTAGAGAATGCAGAAAAAGGATTCATACCGTAGATCTCTAATGGCATTGACATCAGGAGCTGCAGACAGATGAAAGATATAAATGTAACTATCTTTCTAGGGTCATCAGGGCAAACCGTGTGCTCAGGTTGTATGTAATCAGAAATACAACTAACAGTGCAGTTATACAACTAGTTTGATCTCAGCACATAGCAGTTTCAGTTTTGCACTTTGTTGAGGGTAAATTAGGTATCGAGACCCAAATTAACTCTGAAACAAAGCAGCATATCACTTCCACGTCCAGAAAATCTCATTCCATTTTACTTCAGTGTCAGGTCAGGCCCTGATCTGAATTCAAATTGCATTTACAATGTACCTACATAGAAACATAGAAACTAGGTGCAGGAGTAGGCCATTCGGCCCTTCGAGCCTGCACCACCATTCAATATGATCATGGCTGATCATGCAATTTCAGTACCCCATTCCTGCTTACTCACCATACCCCTTGATCCCTTTAGCAGTAAGGGCCACTTCTAACTCATTTTTGAATATATCTAACGAACTGGTCTCAATAACTTTCTATGGTAGAGAATTCCACAGGTTCACAATTCTCTCCTCATCTCAGTCCTAAATGGCTTACCCCTTATCCTTAGACTGTGAACCCTGGTTCTGGATATACGCAACATCGGGAACATTCTTCCTGCCTCTAACCTGTCCAATCCCATCAGAATTTTATATGTTTCTCTGAGATCCCCTCTCATTCTTCTAAATTCCAATGAATACAAGCCCAATTGGTCCAGTCTTTCTTCATATGTCAGTCCTGCCATCCCGGGAATCAGTCTGGTGAACCTTTGCTGCACTCCCTCAATAGCAAAAATGTCCTTCCTCAGATTAGGAGACCAAAACTGCACACAATATTCATGATGTGGCCTCACCAAGGCCCTGTACAACTTGCAGTAAGACCACACTGCTCCTGTACTCAAATCCTCTCGCTATGAAGGCCAACATGCCATTTGCCTTCTTTACCGCCTGCTGTACCTGCATGCCAACTTTCAATGACTGATGTACCATGACACCCAGGTCGCATTGCCATTCAGATAATATTACCATTCAGATAATATTCTGCCTTCCTGTTTTTGCCACCAAAGTGGATAACCTCACATTTATACTGCATCTGTTCAGCATATGCCCATTCACCTAACCTGTCCAATCACCCTGCAGCCTCTTAGCATCCTCCTCACTGCTCACACTGCCACCCAGCATAGTGTCATCTGCAAACTTGGAGATATTACATTCAATTCCTTTGTCTAAATCATTAATGTATATTGTAAATAGCTGGGGTCCCAGCACTGAACCTTGTGGGACCCCAGTAGTCACTGCCTGCTATTCTGAAAAGGACACGTTTATTCCTACTTTTTGCTTCCTGTCTGCCAACCAGTTCTCTATCCACGTCAATACATTACCCCAAATATCATGTGCTTTAATTTTGCACACTATTCTCTTGTGTGGGACCTTGTCAAAAGCCTTTTGAAAGTCCAAATACAACATATCCACGAGTTACATCCTCAAAAAATTCTAGAAGATTTGTCAAGCATGATTTCCCTTTCATGAACCCATGCTGACTTAGACCAATCCTGTCACTGCTTTCCAAATGCGCTGCTATTACATCTTTAATAATTGATTCCACATTTTCCCCACTACTGATGTCAGGCTAATTCCCTGTTTTCTCGCCTTCAATCCCATCAATTTCTCTAACACAATTTCCTGACTAATAAGGATTTCCCTCAGTTCCTCCTTCTCGTTATACCCTCAGTCCCCTAGTATTTCCGGAAGGTTATTTCTGTCTTCCTTAGTGAAGACAGAACCAAAGTATTTGTTCAATTGGTCTGCCATTTCTTTGTTCCCCATTATAAATTCACCTGATTCTGACTGGAAGGGACCTACGTGTGCCTGCACTAATCTTTTTCTCTTCACATATCTATAGAAGCTTTTGCAGTCAGTTTTTATGTTCGCAGCAAGCTTCCTCTCATACTCTATTTTGCCCCTCCTAATTAAACCCTTTTTCCCCCTCTGTTGAATTCTAAATGTCTCTGAGTCCTCAGGTTTGCTGCTTTTTCTGGCCAATTTATATGCCTCTTCCTTTGTTTCAACACGATCCCTAATTTCCCTTGTTGCCACGGTTGAGCCACCTTCCGCGTTTTATTTTTACGCCAGACAGGGATGTACAATTGTTGTACTTCATCCATGTGATCTTTAAATGTCTGCCATTGCCTATCCACCGTCAACCCTTTACGTGTCATTCACCAGTCTATTCTCGGCAAATTCACATCTCGTACCATCGAAGTTATCTTTCTTTAAGTTCAGGATCGTAGTCTCTCAATTAACTGTGTCATTCTCCATCTTAATGAAGAATTCTACCATATTATGGTCACTCTTCCCCAAGGGACCTCGCACAACAAGATTGCTAATTAATCCTCTCTCATTACACAAGACCCAATCTAGATGGCCAGCTCTCCAGTTGGTTCCTCGACATATTGGTCTCGAAAACCACCCTTTATACACTCCAGGAAATCCTCCTTCACCGTATTGCTACCAGTTTGGTTGGCCCAATCTACATGTAGATTAAAGTCACCCATGATAACAGCTGTACCTTTATTGCATGCATCCCTAATTTCCTGTTTGATGCCATCCCCAACCTCACTACTACTGTTTGGTGGTCTGTACACAACTCCCACTAGCATTTTCTGCCCTTTGGTGTTCTGCAGCTCTACCCATACAGATTCCACATCATCCAAGCTAATGTTCTTCCTTACTATTGCGTTAATCTCCTCTTTAACCAGCAATGCTACCCCACCTCCTTTTCCTTTCTGTCTATCCTTCCCCCTGAATATTGAATACCCCTGAATGTTGAGTTCCAGCCTTGGTCACCCTGCAGCCATGTCTCCGTAATCCCAATTACATCATATTCGTTAACAGTTATCAGTGCAGTTAATTTTTCCACCTTATTACGAATGCTCCTCGCATTGAGACACAGAGCTTTCAGGCTTGTTTTTTTAACACTCTTTGTCCTTTTAGAATTATGTTGTACTGTGGCCCTTTTTGATTTTGCCTTTGATTTCTCTGCCCTCCTCTTTTCCTTATCTCCTTTCTACCATTTGCTTCTGCTCCCATTTTACTTCCCTCTGCCTCCCTGCATAGATTCCCATCCCTCAACATATTAGTTTAAATTCTCCCCAACAGCACGAGCAAACACTACCCCTAGGACATTGGTTCTGGTCCTGCCCAGGTGCAGAACATCCGATTTGTACTGGTCCCACCTCCCCCAGAACCGGTTCCAAAGTCCCAAGAATTTGAATCTCTCCCTCTTGCACCATTCCTCAAGTCATGTATTCATCTTAACTATCCTGCTAGTTCTGCTCTGACTTACTCATGGCACTGGTAGCAATCCTGAGATTACTACCTTTGAGGTCCTACTTTTTAATTTAACTCCTAGCTCCCTAAATTCAGCTTGTAGGACTTCATCCAGTTTTTTACCTATATCGTTGGTACCTAAATGCAACATGACAACTGGCTGTTCACCCTTCCCCTCCAGGATGCCCTGCAGCATCAGTTCAAACCAATGTAACAATTGTAGTGAGCACACATCCGAAGAGTGAATGCACCAGATTTAGTTACTCATTCATAGCCCTCTTTGGCCTACTCTCTTGAACATAGTTGATCATGCAACAACAACAACAACTTGCATTTATATAGTGCCTTTAATGTCGTAAAATGTCCCAAGGTAATTCACAAGAGCATTATCAAACAAAATTTGACACTGAGCCACATAAGAAGATTTTAGAACAGATAACTCAAAGCTTGGTCAAAGAGGTAGGTTTTAAGGAACATCTTAAAGGAGAAAAGAAAGGTAGAGAGGTGGAGAGGTTTAGGGAGGGAATTCCAGAGCTTAGGGCCCAGGCAGCTGTAGGCATGGCCACCAAGGGTGGAGCAATTAAAATTGGGGATGCTTAAGAGCCCAGAATTGGAGGAGCACAAATATCTGCGAGGATTGTAGGGCTGGAGGAGGTGACACAGAGTGGGATGAGCGAGGCCATGGAGGGATTTGAAAACAAGGATGAGAATTTTTAAATCGAGGCATTGCTCAACTGGGAGCCAATGTAGGTCAGTGAGCACAGGGGTGATGGGTGAACAGGACTTGGTGCAAGTTAGGACACCAGCAGCCGAGTTTTGGATGAGCCCAAGTTTATGGATGGTAGAAGATGGGAGACCGGCCAGGAGTGACCGGCCAGAAGTACGTGGTATAGTCAAGTTTAGATATAATAAAGGCATGGATGAAGATTTCAGCAGCAGATGAGCTGAGGCAGGAGCAGAGTCGGGCGATGTTACAGAGGTGGAAGTAAGCGGTCTTGGCGATGGAGCGGATATGTGGTTGGGATCTCATCTCTGGGTCAACTACGACACCAAGGTTGTGAACAATCTGGTTCAGTCTCAGTCAGTTGCCAGGGAGAGGGATGGAGTCAGTGGCTGGGGAATGGAATTTTTGGCAACAACCAAAAACAATGGCTTTGGTCTTCCCAATATTTAGTTGGAGGAAATTTCTGCTCATCCAGTATTGGAAACGGGACAAACAGTCTGACAATTTAGAGACAGTTGAGGGGTCGGAAGTGGTGATGAGGAAGAGCTGGGTGTTATCAGTGCACATGTGAAATCTGACATTGTGTTTTCAAATGATATCGCCAAGGGGCAGTATATAGTAAAAATATAGGAGGGGACCATGGATAGATCCTTGGGGGACTCCACAGCAATGCTCCTCCTAATTTATTTTTTGGATGGACGGCACATTAAGGGAGTGCGCAGTCCATTCAAAAGTTCTTGTATCCTTAAAATCTACCATCCCCTGAAGTCCCAAGGGATCCCAGCATCCCTTGGGAGCACTGTATATAAGCCGGCCCCGAAGGCCTGATCCTCACTCTGGAGTGCACCCAGTTCAGCTGGATGACAGAGGAAAGTTGTTGGTGGTGGATGGTATGGTCAAACGTGTCAAAGGCTGCAGACAGGCTGAGAAGAATGAGGAGGGATAGTTTACATGTTCACACATAAACGTGTCATTTATGACTTTGATAAGGGCCATTTCAGTACTGTGGCAGGGACGGATGCCTGATTGAGAGATACGGAGATGTCATGGAGGGATTTGAAAACAAGAATGAGAATTTAATAATCGGCGTAGCTCAACCGGGAGCCAATTTGTGTCAGTGAGCACGAGAGTGATGGGTGAACGGGACTTGGTGCGAGTTAAGATATGGGCAGCAGAGTTTTGTATGAGCTCAATTTTATGTAGGATGGAAGATGGACAGCTGGTCAGGAGAGCATTGGAATAGTCAAATCCAGAGGTGACAAAGGCATGGATGAGGGATTCAGCAGCAGATGAGCTGAGGCAGAGGCAGAGGCAAAGTCGGGTGATGGTAAGTCCCTAAGAACAGCGAAATGGCAGAGACTTTGAACAAATATTCTGTATCGGTCTTCATGGTAGAAGACACTAAAAACATCTCAATAATAGATAATCAAGTGGCTATATGGAGGAACGAACTTAAAACAATCTCTATCACTAAAGAAAAAGTACTCGGTAAACTAATGGGACTAAAGGTGGACAAGTCCCCTGGACCTGATGGCCTACATCCTAGGGTCTTAAAAGAAGTGGCTGCAGAGATACTGGATGCATTGGTTGTAATCGACCAAAATTCCTTGGATTCTGGCGAGGTATCAGCGGATTGGAAAACTGCAAATGTAACGCCCCTATTTAAAAAAGGAGAAGGACAGAAATCAGGAAACTATAGACCAGTTAACCTAACATCTGCCATTTGGAAAATGCTGGAGTCCATTATTAAGGAAGCAGCAGCACGACATTTGGAAAAGCATAATACAATCAAGCAAAGTCAGCATGGTTTTATAAAAGGGAAATCAAATTTGCTGGAGTTCTTTGAGGATGTAATGAGCAGGGTGGATAAAGTTTGTAACTAGCAGAATGGATAAGGGGGAACCAGTGAATGTGGTGTATTTGGATTTCCAGAAGGCATTTGATAAGGTGCCACATAAAAGGTTACTGCACAAGTTAAGAGCTCACGGGATTGGCGGTCATATATGGATAATGGATTGGCTAACTAACAGAAAACAGAGAATTTTCCATCATTTTCTGGTTGGCAAACGGGAACTGGTGGGGTACCACAGGGATCGGTGCAGGGGCCTCAACTATTTACAATCTATATTAATGACATGGATAAAGGGACCGAGTGTAATGTTGCCAAATTTGCTGATGGTTCAAAGATGGGTGGAAAATCAAGTTGTGAAGAGGACACCAAAAATCTGCAAAGGGATATAGACAAGCTAAGTGAGTGGGCAAACATTTGGCAGATGGAGTATAATGTGGGAAAGTGTGAGGTTATCCACTTTGGCAGGAAAAATAAAAAAGAAAATTATTATTTAAATGGAGAGAAATTACAAAATGCTGCAGTTCAGAGGAACCTGGGTAGTTCTTGTGCATGAAATACAAAAAGTGAGTATGCAGGTACAGCAAGTAATCAGGAAGGCAAATGGAATGTTGGCCTTTATTGCAAGGTGGGTAGAGTATAAAAGCAGGGAAGTCCTGCTACAACTGTACAGGTTATTGGTGAGGCCACACCTAGAATACTGCATACAGTTTTTGTTATATATGTATACTTGTATTTACTCTGTACAGCCACCAGAGGGCTCGTCCCCTGGAATCCCAAGGGATCCTGTAATCCCTTGGGAGCACAGGTATTTAAGGAGGCTTCACAGGTTGGAGAGGCACTCTAGAGACGTGCAATAAGAGACTGTCACACTTTACTTTGAGCTCACAGTGTTCAGCCTGACTCTTCATACACAACAGTTTTTTCTCCTGATTTAAGGAGAGATATACTTGCAAAGGAGGCTGTTCAGAGAAGGTTCACTAGGTTGATTCCTAAGATGAAGGGGTTGATTTATGAAGGAAAGTTGAGCACGTTGGCCTGTACTCATTGAAGTTTAGAAGAATGTGAGGTGATCTTATTGAAACATATAAGATACTGAGGGGGCTCGACAAGGTAGATGCAGAGAGGATCTTTCCCCTCATGGAGGAATCTAGAACTAGGGGGCATAGTTTCAGAATAAGGGGTCGCCCATTTAGAATGGAGATGAGGAGGAATTTCTTCTCTCAGAGAGTCATAGATCTGTGGAATTCTCTGCTCCAGAGAGCTGTGGAGGCTGGATCATTGAATATATTTAAGGTGGAGATCGACAAATTTTTGAGCGATAAGGGAGTGAAGGTTTATGAGGAGTGGGCAGGGAAGTGAAGCTGAGTGCAAGATCAAATCAGCCATGATCTTATTAAATGGCGGAGCAGGCTCGAGGGCTCAAATGCCCTGATCCTGCTCCTATTTCTTATGTTCTTATGACTCAGCATTTTATTGCTACCTCTCAAAATTGTTACCTTTTCTAGATTGCTTAGTCGATATAATTCTTTTCTTTATTGTTCTTGCTGAAGCTTTAATTTGAAAGGGAGGAGGTCTGCTGCTCTGTTTCGATTAATTGGCCGGAATGTTAACTGTGAATGGGTTGAGGAGTAGGTGGGTGGTTAAAATACTGAAATTGACAGTGTTTCGGGAATCCGGCTTCAACCCATCAGCTTCTGCATTTAACTGGAGCACGTTTGGCTGAGAGTGAGAAACCCCCCTCGGGAGAGGCAGGTTAGTTATTTCAAGCAATTACCTGCTTGTTAAGAGGCTATTACCCAGGGTTCAAAGCTTTATTGTGTGTCCAGGGGATTCCCGAGTTTCCTGAACTTTGCGAGTGAAAAGAAAGTGAGAGCAGAGCAGCAATTAAGGGGACTGAACAAATCAGAGTCAAAAAATCTGATGAGTACTGAGACCTCACACCTGCTTCCTTGGTTAAGTGAATGGCTTTTTCTCACATCACATGTTCTGAGAGTTTGCTTTCAGCAGTTTGCAGGTGATTTCTACAACTTTGGAGGTCACTCTCAGTACATTGGAGGATCTCCACTTTACATCTGTCATATATCAGGTCAGCATCGGTGCCACTTATGCTGTTTCATCTTGGAGCTCAGATGAGGACCAACAGCAGGAGCACCAGCAGCAGCAGCCTTCTCCTCACGACCTGCCACTCCACAGGAGAGAGGGGATAAGCACAGGGGTGCAGCTCGCAGGAGGTGATACCCCAACACAGGGTATATAGGCAGAGGATCAGCTTCCTGGACATGACTAAACATCAGGAGCCTCAGGAGGCTCGGCTATCACGTCAGGTCATGGCAGATATTTGTAGCTTGCTGGAAGAAGACTTACTGTCGAGTGGAGCAGATGGACACAAGTTACCATTGGTTGTCAAAGAGATATTTGCAGGATTTCGCAGTTGGCCATCCACAAATGGATCACCCAGTTGACCGATGCCATGTTTTCCAGGGCATTCAGTTATGTACATTTTTCCACTGATGGAGTCAGTGAGAATGAGCAGGTGCTCGGCTTTGCGTTCTGGATCGCTTCCAACTGTTGCAGGGCATCCTCGACTGCACACATGTGGCCATCAAGGCTCCCCAGGAATGTTCGTGAACCGGAAGGGCTTCCTCTCCCTCAATGTGCAGCTTGTGTGCAACCACAAAAAGATCATCATGCATGTGTGTGCCAGATTCCCATGGAGCTGTCATGATTCATTCGTCCTACGCCAGTTCACTCTCCCTCAGCTCTTCGCAACTCTAACCAGACTAACTGGCTCGCTAAAGACATGGCTGGTGACACCCTTGAGGAGGTCAAGTAATGAAGCTGAAGAGCGCTAAAATCAAAGCCAAATGAGTAAGCAATTGGAATGCTGACGATGCGTTTCAGATGCCTGGACAGATCTGGAGGAGCCCTTCATTACGCACCAGACAGGGACTCCAGAATAATCGTGGTATCCTGAGCTCTGCACAACACAGCGCAGCAGCGAAGATTGGAGCTGGTGGAGTAGCAAGACGCAGATACTCTTTGGAGGAGGAAGAGGAACAGGAGGAGGAGGAACTTGATGCGGACATGGCAACAGCACCGAACACATTGCTGCCCGGGATGCAGAGTGGCTCAAAGAGTGGTGTGGGAGGCCAATCATGGGGCAATGGCACCGATACTAGGGAAAGAGGAAGCTGTTCCATTGGGACGGGCTCCATTTGAACCATGCTGGAATCAGTGTTCTGGCGAATCGAATAACTAGGGCAGTAGACAGGGATTTAAACTAATGAAAGGTGGATGGGAGGATTCAGGAAAGTGTAAATTTAAAAGCAGCTATAGAAATGTCAAGACTCCAGAACAGAGCAGAGTTTTGGTAAAAATAAGCAGAGTGGGCCAGGAAGGAACAGAGACAGTAACAAAGGTAATGGGGGCTCAGTGACTAAGGTGAAATCAGGGAAAAATAGAAAAAGGTCATAGCTAAAGGCACAATATTTAAATGCATGAAGCATTCACATCAAAATAGATGAATTAATAGCGCAGATAGAAATTAATAGGTTTGATCGAATAGCCATGATGGAAACGTGGTTGCAAAGTGACCATGGTTGGGAACTAAATATTCCAGGATACTTAACTTTTAGAAGAGATAGGCAAAATGGCAAAGGAGGAGGGGCAGCCCTGATAATAAAGGATGGGATAAAGACAGTAGAGAGAAAGGATCTTAGCGTGGAAAACCAAGAAGTAGAATCAGTTTGAGTGGCGGTAAGAAACAGCAAGGGGCAGAAAATATTGGTGGGAGTTGTTTATAGGCCCCCAAATACTCGTGGTAATGTAGAGGACAGTATAAATCAGGAAGTTAGAGGTGCATGAAACAAAAGTAAAGAATAATCATGGGAGACTTTAATCTCCATATAAACTGGGCAAACCAATAGTGTGGAGGACGAATTCATGGAATGTATAAAAGATGGTTTTCTAGATCAGTATGTTGAGGAACCGACTAGAGAACAGGCTATTTTAGATCCAGTATTGTGCAATGAGAAAGAGTTAATTAATAACCTTGTCGTGAAAGGGCCCTTAGGGAAGAATTACCATAATATGATAGAGTTTTACATTAAGTTTCAAAATGATTTAGTTAAATCCGAAACTTGAGTCTTAAATCTAAACCAAGGAAACCACGTAGGTATGAGGGGATAGTTGACTAAGGTAGTTTGGGAAACTACATTAAACGGTATAATGGTAGACAAGGAATGGCTAGTATTTAAAGAACTAATAGATAATTTACACCAAATATACATTCCTTTGAGGCAAAAAAAAACATGCAGCAAAAGTGATCCAACTGTGGCGAACAAGAGAAGTTAAAGATACCATAAGATCAAAGGAAGAGGCTTATAATGTTGCCAAAACGAGCAGTAAGCCTGAGGATTGGGCGCATTTTAGAATTTAGCTAAGGAGGACCAAGAAATTGATAAAGAAAGGAAAATAGAATATGAGAGTAAACTAACGAGAGACATAAAAACAGACTGTAAAAGCTTCTATAGGTATGTAAAAAGGAAAGGATTAGCAAAAGTAAATGTGGGTCCTGTCATGTATCTCACACTACTGTACATAACTGTATCTTATCATGCTATACATGACTGTAACTAGATATGACCTGTAACCACAAGCATACCTTACCACCAGGGGTGCATTTGCAGGAGACACTGCATACCTGTTCCACACAGGTATATAAAGGCAGGTCTCAGGCAAGTGTGGCATTCAAGAGCTGTGTAATAAAGATGCAGGTCCTGAGTGCCTTGACTTCAGCATGTGCCCCGTGTGAGTCTGTACTGCAGGGACAGGAGTTTACAGTGGCGATGAGTTACGGGATCACAGAATCCACAGAATGGCGACCAACGGCTCAGATGAAAAATACAATACTGGAGATAATTGGGAGGAATTTATAGAAAGGCTCCGGCAAAGCATTGTAACCAAAGACTGGTTGAGCGACGACAAGGCAGGCAAGAGAAGAGCCCATCTCTTGACCAGCTGTGGCTCGAAAACATACACCTTAATGAAGGACCTGCTGGCACCCGAGAAACCAGCAAGCAAGTCGTTTGAAGAGTTGAGCACACTCGTAAGAGACCACCTGAAGCCAGCGAGCAGCCTACACATGGCCAGACACAGGTTCTACAACTACAGATGCTGTGTGGGCCAGAGCATACCCGACTTTGTGGCGGAACTTCGGAGGCTGGCTAGTTTATGTGAGTTTTCCGATGAACTGAGGAGAGAAGTACTGAGAGACTTTTTTATTGAAGGAATAGACCACGCAGGCATATTCCGAAAGCTCATCGAGACCAAGAACTTGACCCTAGAGGCAGCAGCACTGATCGTACAGACATTCTTGACAGGAGAAGGAGACGAGGTTGATCTACGCTGCAGGTACGACAACTAATGAAAGATTGAAACAAGGAGTTCACAGCGTGAAACAAGCTGCTACCCCCACACATAAACAAAGGCAGGAGAGCAGGCCCTCAGCAGCAGGCAGTGGTGCCAGAAACCATCAAGGGCCACATGCACGGCCGTTCACACCTCATCAACCCACAATGCGAGCAATCAACTACAAACTGAGAGAAGCTCAAGAGAGATCAGCCAGATGCAGCTCATCCTTCGGAAACAATGGAAGCGGTCTGTGCTGGAGATGTGGAGGAAGGCACTCATCAAGGGGGTGTCAATTTCAGCATGCCGTTTGCAGAAACTGCAACTATACAGGGCATCTGGCCCGCATGTGCAGAAAAACAGCAGCTCGGCTGGTATACGAATCGGAAGGGTCGGAGAGCAGACCAGAAGATGGTGGGGACAGTGCCCTGGACACCGAGGTACAGTGGGTCAACACGATCAGTGGCCACTGTTCTTACAACAAGATGCCTCCAATAATGATGAGGGTCCTACTTAACGGGATACCTGTCAACATGGAACTGGATACGGGAGCGAGTCAATCTCTCATGAGCGTTCAACAATTTGAACAGCTGTGGCCGCACAAAAGCAACAGACCAAAACTTACAAGGGTCGACACCAAACTAAGGACCTATACCAAAGAAATTGTCCCAGTCCTTGGCAGCGCCATGCTCTCAGTCACACACAAAGGGATGGTGAACCAACTTCCCCTGTGGATTGTCCCCGGAGATCTCCCAGCACTGCTGGGAAGAAGCTGGCTGGCAAAACTAAATTGGAAATGGGATGATGCTCACGCCATGTCGTCAGAGGAATGGATCTCCTGCTCAACAGTTCTAAATCGATTTGAACATCTCTTTCAGCCAGGTGTGGGCACCTTCAAAGGGGCTAAAGTTAAAATCTACATCACACAGGATGCTAGACCGGTCCATCACAAGGCTAGAGCTGTGCCCTATGTGATGAGGGAAAAGATTGAACATGAACTGGACAGGCTTCTGTGGGAAGGCATTATCTCACCGGTGGAATTTAGTGACTGGGCAAGTCCCATCGTCCCAGTCATGAAGCCTGATGGATTCGTACGAATCTATGGGGATTACAAATCTACCATAAACAGAGTCTCCCGACAGGACCAATACCCGCTGCCCAGAGCGGAGGACTTATTTGCCACACTGGCTGGAGGAAAACTTTTCTCGAAACTAGATCTCGTATCTGCGTATATGACGCAAGAACTGACCGAAGAGTCTAAGCTACTCACCACCATCAACACACATCGAGGCCTTTTCATGTACTATCGATGCCCATTCAGCATCAGGTCGGCAGCTGCTATATTCCAGCGCATCATGGAGAGTCTGCTCAAGTCCATCCCAGGGACGGTTGTGTTTCAAGACGACATACTCATCACAGGCAGGGACACCGACTCCCATCTCCGCAATTTGGAGGAAGTACTGAAGCAGTTGGATCGGGTAGACCGAAGAGTTAAGAAATCCAAGTGTCTGTTTCTCGCGCCCGAGGTTGAATTTTTGGGCAGAAGGATTGCCGCTGATGGAATCCGCCCAACAGAATCCAAAACTGAAGCAATTCGTCTGGCACCCAATGTCTCGGAACTGCGTGCCTTTCTCGGGCTACTCAATTACTTTGGGAACTTTATGCAGAACTTGAGCACACTGCTGGAGCCTCACCACGTGCTACTCAGAAAGGGGTGCGATTGGTTTTGGGGGGACGCCCAGGAACGCGCCTTCAATAAGGCACACAACCTTCTATGTTCCAACAGTGTTTTGGCTTTTTTTGATCCAGGTAAAAAGCTAGTTCTTACATGTGATGCGTCAGCGTATGGGGTCGGGTGTGTTTTACAGCATGTCAATGGTGAGGGTAAATTACAACCCATTGCTTATGCCTCCAGGTCACTTTCGCGGGCGGAGCGCGGGTACGGTATGATGGAGAAGGAGGCGCTCGCGTGCGTGTATGGTGTCAAAAAGATGCACTGATACCTTTTCGGGGCCAAGGTCACGTGAGAAACCGACCACAAGCCCCTCACGTCCCTGCTATTTGAGAGCAAGGCAATAAACGCCACGCCTCGGCGCGCATTCAACGGTGAGCACTCATGCTGGCATCTTACGACTACACAATAAGGCACAGACCAGGCACAGACAACTGTGCCGACGCGCTTAGCAGGCTACCTCTGGTGACCATGGAAGGGTCTGATGAACAGGACTGTGAGATAGTCATGGCAATCAATGCTTTTGAGTCCACAGGCTCGCCCATGACGGCTCGCCAAATCAGAGTATGGACGACCAGCGACCCCACGTTATCCTTAGTCAAAAGATGTGGCTTAACCGGTGACTGGGCAGAGGCTCGCGATGCCTGCCCCGAGGAGATCAAACCTTTCCATAGGCGCATGCACGAACTATCATTACAGGCAGACTGCCTGATGGGGGGCAGCCAAGTAGTTATGCCTCTGTGAGGCAGAGAGGCATTTGTCCGGGAGCTCCACTGCGAGCACCCGGGGATCGTTCTCATGAAGGCCATAGCCAGATCCCACGTCTGGTGGCCTGACATTGACGCGGACTTGGAGCTCTGCGTCTGACGGTGCACCATTTGTGTCCAACTCAATAATGCCCCAAGGGAGGCCCCCCTGAGCCCCTGGCCCTGGCCCACCAAACCGTGGTCGCAGGTGCACGTGGACTATGCGGGCCCATTCATGTGTAAAATGTTCCTCGTAGTAGTCGATGCATTTTCAAAGTGGATCGAATGCACCATTTTAAACTCGAGCATCACCTCCACCACTGTGGGGAGCCTTGGAGCCATGTTTGCAACGCACAGCATTCCTGACATATTGGTCAGTGATAATGGTCCGTGCTTCACCAGCGCAGAATTCCAAGATTTTATAGTTGACCACGGCATAAACCATGTTTAGATGGCACCGTTCAAGCCAGCCTCCAATGACCAGGCAGAGCGAGCAGTGCAAATCATTAAACAAGGCATGCTTAAAATCCAAGGTCCCACGCTACAGGGCCACCTGTCGCGACTGCTGCTGGCATACAGATCTTGTCTGCATTCGCTGACTGGGGTTCCCCCTGCGCAACTATTGATGAAACGGACCTTGAAGACATGGCTCTCGTTAATCCTCCCAGACATGCATGAAATCATTGAGGCAAAGCACAGGAAGCAAACTGAGTACCATGACCAAAATTCGAGGGGGAGGTGGAATGAGATAGGGGACAAAGTGTTTGTGCTAAACTGTGGCAGGGGTCCCAAATGGCTTGCTGGGACAGTAACAGGCAAGGAAGGAAACAGGCTACTAGTGGTACAAATGGACAATGGCCAAACCTGCCGGAGGCATGTAGACCAAGTAAAAAGCAGATTCACCAACAACACTGCAGAACCAGAGGCAGGCATACAATGTGGAACTCACACTACACCTGGTGGACAGACAGAGGGAACAACCTGAGGAAAGGGCAATCTCAACAGACAGCCCAGGCGAGATACCAACAATCGTACTGAACGAAACAGACAGCCCAGGCGAGATACCAGCAATCACACCGAAAGAAAAACAAGCACCAAGGCAAACAACTGAACCACAACTGAGACACTCCACACGAGAGCGTAGTCCATCTGAGAGACTGCATCTATAAAGACAATAAGACCTTGGGGGAGGGTGATGTCATGTATCTCACACTACTGTACATAACTGTATCTTAC
Source organism: Pristiophorus japonicus (assembly GCF_044704955.1). NCBI lineage: Eukaryota > Metazoa > Chordata > Chondrichthyes > Pristiophoridae > Pristiophorus > Pristiophorus japonicus. Next base: position 124,176,259 of record NC_091986.1, read on the forward strand.
CATGCTATGCATGACTGTAACGAGATATGACCTGTAACCACAAGCATACCTGACCACCAGGGGTGCACTTGCAGGAGACACTGCATACCTGTTCCACACAGGTATATGAAGGCAGTTCTCAGGCAAGTGTGGCATTCGAGAGCTGTGTAATAAAGGTGCAGGTCCTGAGTGACCTTGACTTCAGCATGTGCCTTGTGTGAGTCTGTACTGCAGGGACAGGACTTTACAGGTCCCCTACAGGCTGAGACAGGAGAAATTATAATGGGGAATAAGGAAACGGCAGAGAAATTAAACAACTACTTTGTGTCTGCCTTCATGGAAGAAGGCACAAAAAATCTCCCGGAAATAGTGGAGTACCAAACATCTAGTGAGAATGAGGAACTGAAAGAAATTAATATTAGTAAAAAAAAATAGTACTGGAGAAATTAATGGGACTAAAAGCTGAATAAATCCTCTGGACCTGATGGCCGACATCCTAGGATTTTGAAAGAGGTGGCTAGAGAGATAGTGGATGTGTTGGTTGTCATCTTCCTAAATTCCATAGATTCGAGAACGGTTCCTGCAGATTGGAAGGTAGCTAATGTAACTCCGCCATTTAAGAAAGGAGAGAGAGAAAATGGGGAACTGCAGATCAGTTAGCCTGACATCAGTAGTAGGGAAAGTGCTAGAATCTATTCTTAAGGACGTGGTAACAGGGCACTTAGAAAATAATAATAGCATTGGGCATAGTCAACATGGATTTATGAAAGGGAAATCAAGTTTAACAAATTTGTTTGAATTTTTTGAGTTTGTAACTAACAGAATAGATAAGGGGGAACCAGTGGATGTGGTGTATTTGGATTTTCAGAAGGCATTCGATAAGGTGGCACACAAGAGGTTATTGAACAAAATTAGTGCTCATGAGATTGGGGGTAATATACTCGCATGGATTGAGGATTGGTTAATGGACAGAAAACTGAGCGTAGGAATAAACCGGTCATTTTCGGGTTGGCAGGCTGTAACTATGTGGTGCCACAAGGATTGGTGCATGAGCCCCATCTATTCACAATCTATATCAATGATTTGGATGAGAAGACCAAATGTAATATATCCAAGTTTGCTGATGATACAAAGCTAGGTGGGAATGTAAGTTGTGAGGAGAATGCACAGAGACTTCAAGGGGATATAGACAAGCTAAGTGAATGTTAAGAACATGGCAAATTGAAACTGAGAAATGTGAAGTTATCCATATTGGTAGAAAAAAAAGAAAAGCAGAGTATTTTTTAAATGGTGAGAGATTGAGAAATGTTGGTGTTCAGAGGGACCTGGGTGTCCTTGCACACGAATCACTGAAAGTTAACATGCGGGTACAGCAAGCAATTAAGAAAGCAAATGGAATGTTGACCTTTATTACAAGAGGATTTGAGTATAAGAATAAAGACGTCTTACTGCAATTATATGGGGCTCGGATGAGACCGCACCTGGAGTATGGTGTACAGTTTTGGTCTCCTTTCCTAAGGAAGGATATACTTGCCATTGAGAGAGTGCAACGAAGGTTCACTAGACTGATTCCTGTGATGGGAGGATTGCAGGAGTTTTTGAAGCCTGTCAGGGCCCTGCCAATGACTGCTCATCCTACAATTATGCAGGGGCAAATTTGACCATAGGGAGAAGAAGCAGCATGTGGGGCTCTGACTGAGGCAGGGGGTGATGAGGGGAGGGGGGGGGGGCAACAGGGGAGAAGTGGAAGTGCTTTGAGCAGACTCCCCACTTCTATGTCCCCTTTCACCATCATCATGGCCCACCCGCACCTTCCATTCTTCCTGCAAGTGAACACATCGTGGCTGGAAAATCTGCCAGAGCATCACACATTGTTGTTGCTCCTCCAAAATCATCTCCTTTGTCGATGGCTCTCGAAGCACTTCATCCAGCTAAGCAGACCTTGGAGCATCCTACGCACTCTGACGAGGACTCTCCACTGCTGTGCTGTGTCAGACAGCAGATAACAACACAACTATCTGACTTAATGGTCCCACCAATGAGTGTGTATCTGACCTGGTGCTTGGTGTGTATACGTCCTGTGACGGTGCACCCTCAGTGTCAGCGACTTCCTCTCTGGTGTCTTTTTTCTCTGGCTGTCCTGGCTGTTGGACACATGGTGGTCCCGTGGGATAGTAAAGATATGAATTCGAACTGTCCTGATAAGAATTTTTTAAGTTAATATTATGCACATGATCATATTTCACTAGCTGCTGGCATCAAGTCAACATAAGTGACTTTTGGCTTTGTGATATTTAATCCTGTCACCAGGTAGCTGGGAGCTTCATGTCTTTCCATCTCCCACCGCCATCAATGGGGAGATCGCTGTGGGGGTAATATGTCTCTACTTATCTGTAGATTAGCTCCACGAGGCCTAGTGCTGTGCTTGAACTGCTGTGACCTTAGTTTCTTTATTGTAACCCAGAGTGAGGCTGCAATGTGGTGACCAGCCTTTTATGCAGCTCTTGCCTGGGCCTCCCACAGTTGGACCCTCGAGTGGCACCAGCATAGTATGTACAGAGTATACATATGTGACAACATTCCCCCCAAAGTCTTTGATGCGAGTTAGTTACAGGTAGAGGTGATCCGGAACTCTGCGTTCCCTGGTTGATCGTCTGAGTGTCACTTCTGGCATGGATGAGTTGGTTGGCCCACTGTTGTCTTGCAGCGCTGTTGGTCTGACTGGATTGTTGGAGATGGTGGGATCATCCTCATGGTTGGCAGATAGGTCTGTTGCTGATTGGGTGTGTGTAGGTGGATCACTGAAGGTAAGATCCTCTCCCGGTAGTTCCTGGTTACCTGTAAATCGCAATTTGGTCTGATCCATAAGAACATAAGAATTTACATAAGAATTAGGAACAGGAGTAGGCCATCTAGCCCCTCGAGCCTGCTCCGCCATTCAATAAGATCATGGCTGATCTGGCCGTGGACTCAGCTCCACTTACCCGCCCGCTCCCCGAAACCCTTAATTCCCTTATTGGTTAAAAATCTATCTATCTGTGATTTGAATACATTCAATGAGCTAGCCTCAACTGCTTCCTTGGGCAGAGAATTCCACAGATTCACAACCCTCTGGGAGAAGAAATTCCTCTCAACTCGGTTTTAAATTGGCTCCCCCGTATTTTGAGGCTGTGCCCCCTAGTACTAGTTTCCCCGACCAGTGGAAATAACCTCTCTGCCTCTATCTTGTCTATCCCTTTCATTATTTTAAATGTTTCTATAAGATCACCCCTCATCCTTCTGAACTCCAACGGGTAAAGACCCAGTCTACTCAATCTATTATCATAAGGTAACCCCCTCATCTCCGGAATCAGCCTACTAAACCATCTCTGTACCCCCTCTAAAGCCAGTATATCCTTCCTTAAGTAAGGTGACCAAAACTGCACGCAGTACTCCAGGTGCGGCCTCACCAATACCCTATACAGTTGCAGCAGGACCTCCCTGCTTTTGTACTCCATCCAAATGCTTTCTGCACGTTTGTCCATTAAGCAGTTTAACAAAAAACACTCTATTCCCCTCCTTGGTTAAAACAGTGCCAGTGACCTATTTGGGGCCATGACCATGATTCAGCACAAACAGCGGGTTGTTTACATTTATGTCGCGTGATACAGCCACGTGATCATGGTGTATGTTTTGCCGATAACGTCTGGTTACCACCTGATTGTTGAGGTCGGGGTGGACTAAGGAGAGCCTGGTTTTGATTGCACATTTCATTAGTAACTCTGCAGGGGGACCCCGATAAGCGAGTGGGGTCATGACCTGTCATTAATCAGCACCCGAGTTAGGCGGATTTGTAAGGAGCCTTCCATGACACGTTTCAAGCTCTACTTTATGGTTTGGACTGCCCGCTCCACTTAACTGTTAGATGCAGGCTTGAACGCGGCTGATCTGACATGCTTGATGCCATTGCGGGTCATAAATTCATTGAATTCTGAGCTGGTGAAACACGGACCATTGTCGCTGACCAGAATGTCGGGCAAGCCATGGGTGGCGAACATGGCCCTGAGGCTTTCAATGGTGGCAGTGGACGTGCTGCATGCCATTATTACACATTTGATCCACTTAGAGTAGGCGTCCACGACAACGAAGAACATTTTTCTGAGAAAGGTGCCTGCATAACCTATGTGGATCCTGGACCATGGTTTTGAGGCCCAGGACCACAGACTAAGTGGAGCCTCCCTGGGGGCATTGCTCAATTGTGAGCAAGTGTTACACTGGCGCACGCACGACTCCAAGTCCAAGTCAATGCTGGGCCACCAGACGTGGGACCTGACGATAGCCTTCATCATGACTATGCCTGGGTGGGCACAGCGTAGATCGTGCATGAAGGTTGCCCTGCCTTTTGTTGACAAGAGGCAATCCGATTGGATGGACATTTCGTCTTTACGACGGTGAAACGGATTTATCTCGTCTTGCATTTCTCTTGGGACCGCTGACCAGCCCCCATTGAGGATGCAACTTTTTACAAGAGATAACACAGAGTCCTGGTTGGTCCAGGTCCTGATCTGGTGGCCGTTACAGGTGACCCTTCGCTTTCGAAAACGTCCATGACCAGGCACACGTCTGCGGGCTGCGCCATTTCCACCCCAGTGGTGGGCACCGGTAGCCGGCTGAGGGCATCGGTGCAGTTCTCAGTGCCTGGCCTGTGGCAGATCGTATAAACATAGGCCGACAGTGTTGGTGCCCATCTTTGGATTCGCGACAAAGCATTGGTGTTTATGCCTTTGCTTTCCGAAAACAGTGAGATTAGGGGCTTGTGATCGGTTTCTAACTCGAACCTGAGTCCGAACAAATACTGGTGCAATTTTTTTACCCCATAGACACAGGCCAAAGCCTCCTTCTCGACCATACTGTAGGCTCTTTCGGCCTTGGATAGACTTCTAGACGCATATGCAAGCAGTTGGAGTTTGCCCGCTACATTTGCTTGCTGTAAAACACACCAGACACCGTACACCGACACGTCACATGCTAAAACTAGATGTTTGCTTGGGTTATGCAATACAAGCAGCTTGTTTGAACACAGCAAGTTTCTGGCTTTTTTGAAGGCGGCCTCTTGTTTTTGACCCCAAACTGAGTCATCTGCCTTACGTTGCAACTTGTGTAATGGTTTGAGCAATGTGCTCAACCCTGGAAGAAAGTAACCAAAATAGTTGAGGAGTCCCAGGAATGAGCATAGCTCCGTTACATTTCGTGGTCTGCGTGCATTCTTGATGGCCTCTGTCTTTGAGTCCGTGGGCCTGATGCCGTCTGCTGCAATCTTCCTCCCCAGGAATTCTACCTCTGGCGCCAGGAAGACACACTTGGATCGTTTCAACTGGAGTCCGACTCTGTTGAGTCGACTTAAAACCTCTTGCAGGTTGTGCAGGTGTTCGGTGGTGTCGCGATCAATGATTGGGATGTCATCCTGAAATACAACGGTGCATGGAACCGATTTCAACAGACTCTCCATGTTTCTTTGGAAGGTGGCTGCAGCCGAGCGGATCCCGAACGGGCACCTGTGATACAAAAACAGTCCCTTGTGTGTGTTAATGCACGTTAATTTTTTCGATGACTCAGCCAGCTCCTGGGTCATGTAAGCAGAGGTTAGGTCCAGTTTGGTGAATGCCTTTCCCTCTGCTAGTGTTGCAAAGAGATCATCGGCACTGCGTAGCGGGTACTGGTCCTGTAATGAAACTAGGTTGATCGTTACCGCAGATTCGCTCTGAAGTACCGGAACAATTGGGCTGGCCCAACCGTTGAATTCGACTGGTGATATGATTCCCTCGCATTGAAGTCTGTCCAACTCGATCTCCACTTTCTCCCTCATCATGTAAGGGAGCGCTCGAGCCTTGTGATGAACAGGCCGTGTCTCGGGGACCAAGTGGATTTGCACTTTGGCACCTGTGAAGTTGCCGATGCCTGGTTCAAATAGGGATGGGAACTTGCTCAGCACTTGAGCACAGGAAGCATCGTCCAATGAAGATAGTGTTCTGACGTCTTCCCAGTTCCACCGAATCTTCCCCATCCAGCTTCTGCCAAGCAGCGTTGGCCCATCGCCTGATACAACCCACAGTGGCAATTCGTGTATCTCTCCATCACAAGTGTTGTGTTCCGAACACAGCTGAGACACCTTAAAAAAACAAGCCTGAAGGCTTTGTGTCTTAATGCAAGGAGTATCCGCAATAAGGTGGATGAATTAACTGTGCAAATAGATGTTAACAAATTTGAAGTGATTGGGATTACGGAGACGTGGCTCCAGGATGATCAGGGCTGGGAACTCAACATCCAGGGGTATTCAACATTCAGGAAGGATAGAATAAAAGGAAAAGGAGGTGGGGTGGCATTGCTGGTTAAAGAGGAGATTAATGCAATAGTTAGGAAAGACATTAGCTTGGACGATGTGGAATCTATATGGGTAGAGATGCAGAACACTAAAGGGCAAAAATCATTAGTGGGAGTTGTGTACAGACCTCCAAACAGTAGTAGTGATGTTGGGGAGGGCATCAAACAGGAAATTAGGGGTGCATGCAATAAAGGTGCAGCAGTTATAATGGGTGACTTTAATATGCACATAGATTGGGCTAGCCAAACTGGAAGCAATACGGTGGAGGAAGATTTCCTGGAGTGCATAAGGGATGGTTTTCTAGACCAATATGTCGAGGAACCAACTAGGGGGGAGGCCATCTTAGACTGGGTGTTGTGTAATGAGAGAGGACGAATTAGCAATCTCATTGTGCGAGGCCCCTTGGGGAAGAGTGACCATAATATGGTGGAATTCTGCATTAGGATGGAGAATGATACAGTTAATTCAGAGACCATGGTCCAGAACTTAAAGAAGGGTAACTTTGAAGGTATGAGGCATGAATTGGCTAGGATAGATTGGCGAATGATACTTAAGGGGTTGACTGTGGATGGGCAATGGCAGACATTTAGAGACCGCATGGATGAACTACAACAATTGTACATTCCTGTCTGGCGTAAAAATAAAAAAGGGAAGGTGGCTCAACCATGGCTATCTAGGGAAATCAGGGATAGTATTAAAGCCAAGGAAGTGGCATACAAATTGGCCAGAAATAACAGCGAACCTGGGGACTGGGAGAAATTTAGAACTCAGCAGAGGAGGACAAAGGGTTTGATTAGGGCAGGGAAAATGGAGTACGAGAAGAAGCTTGCAGGGAACACGAGAAGAAGCTTGCAGGGAACATTAAGGCGGATTGCAAAAGTTTCCATAGGTATGTAAAGAGAAAAAGGTTAGTAAAGACAAACGTAGGTCCCCTGCAGTCAGAATCAGGGGAAGTCATAACGGGGAACAAAGAAATGGCAGACCAATTGAACAAGTACTTTGGTTCAGTATTCACTAAGGAGGACACAAACAATCTTCCGGATATAAAAGGGGTCAGAGGGTCTAGTAAGGAGGAGGAACTGAGGGAAATCCTTATTAGTCGGGAAATTGTGTTGGGGAAATTGATGGGATTAAAGGCCGATAAATCCCCAGGGCCTGATGGACTGCATCCCAGAGTACTTAAGGAGGTGGCCTTGGAAATGGCGGATGCATTGAGTCATTTTCCAACATTCCATTGACTCTGGATCAGTTCCTATCGAGTGGAGGGTAGCCAATGTAACCCCACTTTTTAAAAAAGGAGGGAGAGAGAAAACAGGGAATTATAGACCAGTTAGCCTGACCTCAGTAGTGGGTAAAATGATGGAATCAATTATTAAGGATGTCAAAGCAGCGCATTTTGAAAATGGTGACATGATAGGTCCAAGTCAGCATGGATTTGTGAAGGGGAAATCATGCTTGACAAATCTTCTGGAATTTTTTGAGGATGTTTCCAGTAAAGTGGACAAAGGAGAACCAGTTGATGTTGTATATTTGGACTTTCAGAAGGCTTTCGACAAGGTCCCACACAAGAGATTAATGTGCAAAGTTAAAGCACATGGGATTGGGGGTAGTGTGCTGACGTGGATTGAGAACTGGTTGTCAGACAGGAAGCAAAGAGTAGGAGAAAATGGGTACTTTTCAGAATGGCAGGCAGTGACTAGTGGGGTACCGCAAGGTTCTGTGCTGGGGCCCCAGCTGGTTACATTGTACATTAATGATTTAGACGAGGGGATTAAATATAGTATCTCCAAATTTGCGGATGACACTAAGTTGGGTGGCAGTGTGAGCTGCGAGGAGGATGCTATGAGGCTGCAGATTGACTTGGATAGGTTAGGTGAGTGGGCAAGTGCATGGCAGATGAAGTATAATGTGGATAAATGTGAGATTATCCACTTTGGTGGTAAAAACAGAGAGACAAACTATTATCTGAATGGTGACAGATTAGGAAAAGGGAAGGTGCAACGAGACCTGGGTGTCATGGTACATCAGTCATTGAAGGTTGGCATGCAGGTCCAGCAGGCGGTTAAGAAAGCAAATGGCATGTTGGCCTTCATAGCGAGGGGATTTGAGTACAGGGGCAGGGAGGTGTTGCTACAGTTGTACAGGGCCTTGGTGAGGCCACACCTGGAGTACTGTGTGCTGTTTTTGTCTCCTAACTTGAGGAAGGACATTCTTGCCATTGAGGGAGTGCAGCGAAGGTTCACCAGACTGATTCCCGGGATGGCGGGACTGACATATCAAGAAAGATTGGATCAACTGGGCTTGTATTCACTGGAGTTCAGAAGAATGAGAGGGGATCTCATAGAAATGTTTAAAATTCTGACGGGTTTAGACAGGTTAGATGCAGGAAGAATGTTCCCAATGTTGGGGAAGTCCAGAACCAGGGGTTACAGTCTAAGGATAAGGGGTAAGCCATTTGGGACCGAGATAAGGAGAAACTTCTTCACCCAGAGAGTGGTGAACCTGTGGAATTCTCTACCACAGAAAGTTGTTGAGGCCAATTCACTAAATATATTTAAAAAGGAGTTAGATGTAGTCCTTACTACTAGGGGGATCAAGGGGTATGGCGAGAAAGCTGGAATGGGGTACTGAAGTTGCATGTTCAGCCATGAACTCATTGAATGGCGGTGCAGGCTCGAAGGGCCAAATGGACTACTCCTACACCTATTTTCTATGTTTTTATGTTTCTATACTGCCCACTTAAGATCCACTTAAAAGCACCATCTCCAGGACGGTATGCATTTCCAGCCGTATGTCAGTGGTATGTCCTGAATTTTGCACATTTGGGCGGTATGTCAGTGGTGTGCATGGGCGGATGGTATGCATACCACCGGACGGTTTGTCACTGATGAATGTTCCGCCAGGCGGTATTTCAGTGGTACCGAGGTGTTTTTTCACCAAAATTGCTTTTTTGGCCAGTAAGCCGGTGGTAGTGTGTGGTATGTCGACCAATTTCAGGCCCCATACGTCTCCACTGCCTCCACCTCTGCTGCTATGACTCCGCGGGGCATCTCCGTCTCCTTGTCACTCTCGGATGTTCTGTGCTCTCCTCTTACAAGGAGGGAAATATGAGACCTTTGAACTAGAGTCATGGACTGAGTGGAATGGATGGATGGCCAACATTTGTCGTGGGTGACAATGAGGAAAAGGCGTTGTTGTGTTCATACTCTAATTATTTGTTACAGCTCATTGGACGGGTATTCGGGCCCTGCGGGAGCTATTCACAGTTGCTGTATTCGTTCTAGTTCATGCCGGTTTGAGACTCCATTTTGGGTTGTATAAAAGCACAGTTAAGTTAAATTACTTTACTCCTTGCTCAGTTTGTCAGTTATTTATGCATATACAACATAATTTGGCAATGAGGATGACTCAAATTAACCTCCCTACCGCCACCCCCCCTCCCCCCCCGCCTTTCCTCTCCACATCCGCGGAGCCTCCAATTACGTGGCCGAGTTGAATAAAAAGATTTTCTACCTACATCACGGTGAGTGGGTTAGACGGTGACAACGTAACACCAGCTCGTCACCATGCAATACTTATCCACTGCCTCGGCACTGAAGGCCAACGGATCTTTGGCCAAATCGAAGACATGGAGCCCTAAGACAAAGCAGTAAGCACCTTAGAGAAATATTTTGTGCCAAAGAAAAGTATCGTGATGAAGAGATACCAATTTCATCAAAGGGGGCAAGAGAACGGTGAACCAATCAAATAGTATATCATTTTATTAACTGAACTGGCCGCTATGTGTTACTTTGGAGCACTTAAAGAGGAAATGATCAGGGATCAAATTATTGAGAAAACAACGATCTCCCGCATTCAGGAACGCTTGCTAATGGAGGATGACAAAATGTGATTGGATAAAGCAACTAATTTGGCCATCCAAATCGAATCAGCACTTTCCGATTCAAAAGCGATCAGATCCCCTGCTCCCACTGTGCAGCAGACTGCAGCTACAGCCCATGTGCAAGGCATTCGTCCAAAGCGGAAATCACAACAGAGACCCAGGGCTCGTAATAAGCCACCCACCATGGATCATGGGCTTAACTTATCAGCCGCTGGGAAAGTTCTCGCCATAGTTCTCCTTAATTGCCTTCTCCCTGTGGCCGAGGAGTTCCTCCCGGAATCACAATGCGGATTTCGTCCCCTACGGGGCACAACGGACATGATCTTTGCAGTGAGACAGCTTCAGGAAAAATGCAGGGAAGAACGCCAGCCCTTATGCATGGCCTTTTTTGATCTTACAAAGGCCTTTGACACTGTCAACCATGAGGGTCTGTGGAGCGTCCTCCTCCGTTTCGGATGCCCCCTAAAGTTTGTCAACATCCTTCACCTGCTTCACGATGACATGCAGGCCGTGATCCTTCCCAACGGATCCATTACAGACCCAATTCACGTCTGGACCGGGGTCAAACAAGGCTGCGTCATCACTCCAACCCTCTCCTCAATCTTCCTCGATGTCACGCTCCACCTTGCATTCAACAAGCTCCCCGCTGGAGTGGAATTAAACTACAGTACCAGTGGGAAGCTGTTTAACCTACTCCGCCTCCAGGCCAGGTCCAATATCACCCCAAGCTCTGTCGTTGAGCTGCAGTATGCGGACAACGCCTGCACCTGCGCACATTCTGAGGCTGAACTCCAGGATGTAGTCAATATATTCATTGAGGCATATGAAAGTATGGGCCTTACGCTTAATATCCGTAAGACAAAGGTCCTCCACCAGCCTGTCCCCGCCGCACAGCACTGCCCTCCAATCATCTAGATTCATGGCATGGCTCTCGACAACGTGGATCATTTCCCATATCTCAGGAGCCTCTTATCAACAAAGGCAGACATTGATGCGGAGATTCAACATCGCCTCCAGTGTGCCAGTGCAGCCTTTGGCCATCTGAGGAAAAGAGTGTTTGAAGACCAGGCCCTCAAATCTACCACCAAGCTCATGGTCTACAGGGCTGTAGTAATACCCATCCTCCTGTATGGATCTGAGGCATGGACGATGTGTAGAAGGCACCTCAAGTCGCTAGAGATATATCACCAACGATGTCTCCGCAAGATCCTGCAAATACCCTGGGAGGGCAGGCGTACCAACATCAGTGTCCTCATCCAGGTTAACATCCCCAGTATTGAAGCACTGACCACACTCGATCAGCTTCGCTGGGCAGGCCACATAGTTCGCATGCCAGATACGAGACTCACTAAGCAAATGCTTTATGTGGAGCTCCTTCATGGTAAACGAGCCAAAGGTGGGTAGCAGAAATGTTATAAGGACACCCTTAAAGCCTCCCTGGTAAAGTGCGACATCACCACTGACACCTGGGAGATCCTGGCCGAAGACTGCCCGAGGTGGAGAAAGTGCATCCGGGATTGCGTTGAGCTCTTCGAGTCTCAACGCAAAGAGCGTGAAGAGGTCAAGCGCAGATAGTGGAAGGAGCATGCGGCAAACCAGCCCCACCCACTCCTTCCCTCGACGAATGTCTGTCCCACTTGTAACAGGGTCTGTGGCTCTCGTATCGGACTGTTCAGCCATCAAAGAACTCACTTTTGGAGTGGAAGCAAGTCTTCCTCGATTCCGAGGGACTGCCTATGATGCAAGGCATTCGTCCAAAGTGGAAATCACAACAGAGACCCAGGGCTAGTAATAAGCCACCCACTATGGATCACGGGCTTAACTTCCACTGCTTTAATTGTGGGGACAAATCACACTCAACAAAGAGTCCTAACTACCCTGAACTTGGAAAGAAATGCTCTGCATGTGGTAAAATGAACCATTTTGCTAGTGTCTGTCGTCATCGCAGCATATTCGACAAGTGGACAACCACGATAGTGATGAACCCAGTATGGTTGACACCATTAGTGACATTTCGTACATCGGTTCGGGCAAATTCAAGGACTGTGATGTAAACATTGATGGCATGCCCTGCTGCTTCCTCATTGACCTTGGAGCCAAAGTCTTCATATTGAGTGAGGCCGTGTACAAAACCCACTTCATGCACAGTCAACTGCAGCCCACAACTTCCACTCGACATGCGTACCCCGACTCCAAAATTGAGGTACTTGGGGGTCATATCTGTCCCGATATACTACAAGGACATAACATTGGAGAACATTTCCTTTTATTTTGCGAAAGGACGAAGCCTCATGGGTGTTGACCTTTTTGACAAGCTTGGGTTCAAAGTTTACAACCCAATGGGTATACCTGTGTACACGGTGGACTTTGAAAAGCAGTATCCCTCAATCTTCACAGGGTTTGGAGTGACAACAACATTCTCCCATCATCCCCACGTTGACCCTTCCATCAAACCGTTTACGCAGCAAATTTGGCATCCCCCATTCATGGTTTGCGACCAAGTATCCACCGAATTAACGCCACTCGAATCTCAGGGAATCATTGAGAGCATCGACTCCTCACCCTGGATCTTGAAAGTCATTGCTTGGCGAGAAAATGGGGAGATCTGCCTATGCATCAACCTGAAAAAGGTCAAAAGGCCATCATCCCCGACAAGTACCCTCTTCCTCCCTTCGACGAACTGTCTTCAAAATTCCACGGCTCAATAGTCTTTATGAAACTTGACATGCGCCGCAGTTAACTGCAAATATCCCTAGCGGAGGACATCAAACCACTCACAGCATTCACGACGCATGATGATATGTAACAGTATCGACGCATGCCCTACGGACTATCTTCTGCACCAAGTGCATTTACTAGTATTATACTAGTCTTATATTAGGCAGTCCCTCATATCAAGGATGATCTGCTTCCACACCAAAAAGTGACGAGTTCACAGGTGTTTCAATGAGGGACCTAACATTCTAGGTCCGAACTACATATTAAAGGGTGGAAGGTGCGTGGATTCTTTTACTGTATGGTGGCCATTGCACATCAGCTACCAGCCACCACACGGGCTTGACAGAGCTAGGTCTTGATCCAATGGCAATGGTTAACTAAGACGACTGGAGACCAAGCTCTGCTACATGGACCTAGTGCGCACACATGCTCCTACTTTCCATAGATCGCAGTGTGAGCTGACCCGTGTGCCACTACTATGCTGGCAGGTATAGTGGGAGCCCTCAATCTGCTTGACGATATAGTCGTCCATGGATGGACAATGGAGGAACATGATCAGCGACTTCACGCTGTTATGGGCCAGACTTGCTAAACATAACATGACACTTAATGCCGATAAGTGTACATTGGCTCTGGAGAAATAAACTTTCTGGGCTATAGAGTCACAGCACAAGGTGCTTGACAACATTGATGCGATTCAGCGAATACAGGAAGCAGGAACTTTCATCATTCCTCGGCACTTGCAACTTCTATCTGAAGTTTGTCCCGCACTACGCGCACATTGCCGAACCACTTCGCAAGTTGCTGCGCAAGGACATCCCTTGGGAATGGGCAGATTCCCAGGCTCAGGCATTCACCACGCTTCAAGAGAAAATCACATCCCCTCCTATCCTCGCGCACTTTGATCCGAATGCCACTATGTATGGCACCACGGTTGCATCAGGCACCACCATGGGTGCTGTGCTCTCGCAATGGATTGACCGCCTGGAATGCCCAGTAGCCTTCGCCTCTCACATGCTCTCGTCTGCAGAATGTAAATATTCTACAGGGGAACGTGAAGCACTCACTTGCATCTATGCATGTGAACGCTGGCACATCTACCTCTATGGCAGGAGATTTACCCTCCGTACGGATCACCAAGCCCTAACTACGCTCCTCGCTACAACTGGATCTGGGCACAGACCACTACGAATCAGCCGATGGTCAGATCGCCTTCATCAGGATAACTTTGATGTACAATCGCAAACACGTAGCTGACATGCTCAGCTGCTCAACACCTGCTTCGGACTCTGGTGCTGACTTGTTCACAAATGACGACACATATGTCACGTCGATCATCACTCAGTCCATCAAAAACCTTGTCTCCTGCGACGAACTCAAAACAGAATCACAGAGTGATGCTACGCTCCAGCACATGTGCCACTTGCTCCAGACTGAGTGGCCTGAGCAAATTCTGGAAGAGCTGAAAACATTCCACAGACTTCACAATGAATTTTCCGTTTGGAACAAAGGCTGCCGAGCTTGTGGTGATAGAGCAGTAATTACCAAGTTGCTTCAACAGCGCATTGTCTCATTGGCACACACTGGACACCCTGGCATTGTCCACAGGAAGCAGAGATATCGCGATTCAGTATGGTGGTCTTGGATTGACACTCACATCGAGGAGTTTATCTCACACTGCGAAGCATGCAGTCTGAGCAAAAAGGCCACAAACATACAACCAGTGCCAATGAGGCCATTTCATGGCCACAAAAACCATGGCAACAACTTCAGTTGGATATCTTCAGTCCAGTTGAAGCAGCTTCACAGCACCAGTGTTTCCTTGTTGTAGTACATGACCTGCATTCCAAATTATTAGAAGCACATCTCTCAAACAACTCCAAAAATTCCACGCCCCTCAAAGAAAACACAACAGGGTACCCCCGCCCCCCCGCCTCCTTCAAATAATACAACAGATGAATAACATTTCAGCAAATGTGCACAGACACCACCCCTTCAAAGAAAAGAAAATGGGACACCCGGCCTTCAAATAATACAACAGATAAATAACATTTACACATTTTCTACAAAGGGCCCATGGCCACACCTTTCATCAGTGGGTCTTACGTAGGCATTTCCCACCCCTCTGCCACAATCCCTCCCTCGCCTACTGCTCCTCAATGGGTCCTCAGTGCCTGCAGCAAGGCCGCTTGAGGGCTGCTGTGTGTCTGAGGGAGACAGGACAGATGGCCTAGCACGACACTCTGGACCAGCTCTGGGCTTGGAAAGCTCGGCTGCTGGCAGCCCCGCCTGAGAATAGGTAGCAGCAGTGCAGGATGGCTGGGGTGCAGACAGATGCAAAGATGGAATGGCAGTGTCGGGAGATGTCCGACAGCTTGCCACTCCCCCGGGACAGAGCCTCAGCATCCAGAGCAATCTGGTGAAGCGCAGATTGCTCGTCTACTTTGGCACCATTACCTCTCCGTTGGACTGATGGGGACCCATATACGCTGGCAGCAGTCAGTGCTTGCGTGACATCATTTGGACCCTGCATCAGAGCAGACAGCGCATTGATGTCAGTACGCACAGATGACATGGCAGAATGTAGGTGTTGCGTGGTCTCGGCCTGGCATTCAAGGGCTACTGCCACATCAGCCATGGCCCACGCCATCATGTCTTGGACCCCATGGTCACTTGTGGCATCCATCATCCATTGTAATCCACCAAGGATGGGCTCGACTGGCCCCTGAAATGTAAATGTCAATATTGAGGCGGCCTCCGCCACATTCAACACAAGTGCATCCATGCTCAGCGGGATCCTCGCCAATGCACCCATTAGCTCACGGTGCATCTATATTGACTCCCTGGACATAGCCTCCAAGTCTAGATCCTCATCTTCCTGTCTGTGAGCAGGACTCATGGGCCAACTTACCCCCGAGCTTCCCCCTGTGCTGGGCATTGTTGCAGGCCACTGAGGCCAGAAGCCTCAAGTTCAGCCAACCCTGGGAAGATGGCCTCTTCGACCGAGGTGCTCGCCCCACTCGATGCAAATGTGGATGTCTCGCCCAGTCCCGGCACACTGTTCTCCACTTCCTCCTCTTCATCTTCCCTGTTGTCTGAAGATGTAGGCTGATGGGCAGGCTGGTCCTCTTATGGCTCATCATCTGTACGCACAACGCAACAGAAGTGCAGTTATCAGTTGGGGAGGGGGCTGGAAAGCAAGAAGCAGGGGGGCATTGTTATGTTAGTTGCAACATCTTGAAAGGCATGTGGCCTCAAGGCTAAGTGGACTCACACAAAATGCCCATCTCATTCACAAACCGTCACTGTCGAGCAGTGGCTCTGCTTCTCCGCTCTTCATCACCACGACTGCAGCACCCATGAGGGCGGACACTCGCTCCTCCACCTTGGTCAGGTCCGGAAGGTAGGGTTGGCTCTCTCCCCAAAGATGCAATGATAAAAGCAAAAAGTTGTTAGTGGCTGTGTAGGTGCTGGTGTGCCACTTGTGTCTGCAATAGGATACTCATGAGTAATATAGCAAAGTGTGCATATCGGCATTTCATCCTGTGTGACATCGCACAATGGATGTGTGAACGGTGGATCTGGGCACAAGCAACTACCAGTAAGTATGAGGCTCAGGACTGGGACCTCTTATGAAGAGTTGAAAGGCGCTGGTAGGTGAGCTCAGGCTGAGTAAGGAGCTAGAAGGTGAGAGACACTTGGATGGGCAGGGTATGTCTGGTGAGGCGATGGAGAGGTCTCAGACTGGCTTCAGCAATGTGGAGCATGGCCTGGTAGACATGGAGAAGGGATAGGAACTGCAAAGTCTTTACATTGTGTAATAAAGTGAGGTTCACATGAAGGCATTGGAAGGTGAATGGAAAGGGTACTCACTCTGATGACCTCAGTAAGGCTGTTGAATCTATTGTGACATTGGGTCGCTGTTGTGGGCACCACGCTCCGGGCTGTAACATGTTCATTCACCTCTCTCCAAGAGCCTTTTCAAATCCTGAGGCGCTGGCATTCACCCTCCTCCAGGGTGGAGGGCACTCCAGCGACTCTCCGTTGCCTCCAGCAAGGCATCAAGGGCTGTGGATGAGAAGTGGGCATCCTCTTTGCTCCTCCATTTTCACATTCTGAAGACCCTGTGGAGCTGGAACTGTGCATGTGCAAACTTGAGTTGCCGCGCCTTTAAGGACTCGGCTGTTCGCAGCGTTTGACTAGGAGTTTCGCACATGTGCAATGGGTCCGCCAAATTTACCGCCCTCCCCAGCTGTAGTGTGCAATGGCTAATTTAGCGCCCCCGTCAGCTCTTCGACCGATTCTGATGAATTTCTGGATGGAGGAAGCAAACTTTTTCAAGATGCTAAAATTACCGTTCCGCCTGGGTTACCGCCCCAAATGATATGCGACCGAATTTCTCCCCCCATGTGTCTTTCATGCAATAAATCTGCTGATGTGCATTGAGTCTTAATATAAAAGCAAAATACTGTGAATGCTGGAATCGAAAATAAAAACAGAGACTGCTGGAAATCTCAGCGGGTCAGGCAGCATCTGTCGAGAGAAAAACTCTGTTTTTCCCTGTATTGAGCATTATTTTTTTCAGGATATTTTTATAGGAGCTATGCTTTAACTTGCTTCAAGGAAGATTTGAGGCTGATTGTAGGTTCTATGGAACAATGAACGCTAGTTACATAGGATTACATAGGGTTTACGGCACAGAAACAAGGCCATTTGGCCCAACCAGTCCATACTGGCGTTTATGCTCCACACGAGCCTCCACCCGTCCTTTCTCATCTAACTCCATCAGCATAACTCACTATTTCCTTCTCCCTCATATGATTATCTAGCCTCTCCTTAAATGCACGATTTGCATCAACCACTCCCTGTGGTAGCGAATTCTACATTCTCACCATTCTCTGGGTAAAGAACTTTCTTTTGAATTCCCTATTTGATTTCTTGGTGACTATCTTATATTGATGGCCTTTAGATATACCCTTCCGCACAAGTGGAAACACTCTCTCTGTGTATCCACTCTATCAAAATCTTTCATAATTTTAAAGACCGCTATTAGGTCATCCCCAGCCTTCTTTTTTCAAATGAAAAGAGACCCAGCCTGTTCATCCTTTCCTGATATGTATACCCTTGTATTTCTGGTATCATCTTTGTAAATCTTCTCTGCACCCTCTCCACTGCCTCTATATCCTTTTTATAATATGGCGACCAGAACTGTGCGCAGTAGTCCGTGGGGTCTAACCAAGGTTCAATACAAGTTTAGCATAACTTCACTACTTTTCAATTCTATCCCTCGAGAAATAAACCCATTGCTTGGTTTGCTTTTTTTATGGCCTTCCTCACCTGTGTCGTTACTTTTAGTGATTTGTGTATTTGTACTCCGAGATCCCTTTGCTCCTCTACCCTACCCAGACTCACACCCTTCAAGTAATAAGTCAGCTCCCTATCTTCCTACCTAAATGTAATACCTCACATTTATCTGTCCCATTATATGCCCATTCTGCAAATTTATGAATGTCTTCCTGTAATTTGTTACAGTCCTCCCCGATTTGGTGTCAACCACAAATTTAGAAATTGTGTTTTTGATTCCATAGTCTATATCGTTAATATAACTTGTGAACAACAGTGGTCCCAGCACTGACCCTTGTGGAACACCATAAGCCACCTTTTGCCACAGTGAATAGTTACCCTTTACCCCTACTCTCTGCTTTCTGTCTTGAAGCCAGCGAGCTAACCATTCTGCGACTTGTCCCCTGACTCTACATTCTCTTACTTTATTCATTACTCTATTATGGGGTACCTTATCGAAGGCCTTTTGAAAATCTAGATAAATTACATCGACTGCATGTTAGACTGAATGGCATTCCTCATCTATACTTACCTCTGTTCTTCCCCTAGTTTGCTATAATGTTCCTTATGCCTGCTTTGCAATCTGTTTTATTCTGAGTGTTCCAGATTGATCCCAGAGGTATTTTGATAATTGTATCTTAACTGGTTATTGTTACAGATTAGGTTGTCTTGCTGTTTGGATTTGTAAGGTTTTTTTTTGTTTGTTATTGCTGTATTACTGCCTGTATTTGTTCCTAATTTAGTTCTGTAAAACAATTATGAATATTTTTTTAATGTAGAAGAACAAGATTTAAAATAGGAATATTGCTGGTTGGTGCTTTGTGTATTGGTGAGATAATCTTCTCTGTATAACCAAAGTCGTTTTCTTCAATATGAATCAACTTCTAATGTCTGCAGTTTTTGTAGGGATGCCAACAAATGAAAGGATGTAATATATACTCATTGTAAGGCTTTGTGGTTTTTAAGTTATGTTTTGTACATTCCACTTAGTTTTGTACTGAATGTTTTGTCTTTAACATTACAGAAGTCACAGACTCCTAGACAACAACGCTGGCTATTGTTCAATGACATTGAAGCAGAAATCCTGTAACTGTCTTTCGCAGAAATGGAATTAAAATGATGCTGTACAGAAAAGAAAGGTAAGTCTCCTATTTCATGTAGATTGGTTACGGTGCTGCATTTTGAGAACCATGATTCATATTTGTGAATACATCAATGGAGTTTAGTTATCAATTTCAAGGTAGTTCCTTAGCTCAAGCAGCAAAGTACTCTAACTTATACATTCTTAAGTCCATTTTACCAGTTTGGATTATCATTTAATTTAGATTCTCATCAGTGAGTTTTGCTAGCTATTGGCTTTTCTGCTATTTGGAGAGTTTTTTGTCGCAGGAATGATAATTCTCTGAATGGTGAAGTAGGAAAGATGAGCAGACTATAGTTTCTGTAGAAGGGTATTTCCTGTCAGCAGACACTGGAATGATAGTAATAGCAGAAATGGATTATTATTTTCCAATTTTAGACCATTCTTCCTTTCTTTCCTTTCTCCCCATCCCCAGTTAAAAGAGACCTTTTGATACTTAACAATAATGGGCCAGTTCCAGAAAAATATATTCAATCCAGATCCATTATCAGGTAATAGAACATCATTGTTATGAATATCTGTAAGGTTATTACAATATAGTGGCTGTCCAATCAAACTGACAAAAATATATAGATGGCTTGCATGGCCCCATGTGTGTTCCACTCAACATCTTAAAATCTCTCTTGAAATTTGTGGATATTCAAGAACAGATGAAACATTGGAATTTGACTCTGGTCAACCAAAAGTAGTCCACCACAAAAAGGTAGATTGCAGTTAAGATTAAACTTGCAACATTGTCTTAGTGGACAAGTTTTGGTGGTATTGATTAGAAAAAGGTGCTTGAATGTGTGTACCATGGCCATGACTAGTTATTAAGCCATTTTGAAATCAATGCATTGTTTCTGATACAGTGGAATTTTGTGATCCAGAAGCTCATTAATTAGTAATTTTACAGAGCAACCCATAGATATTATTATTTTACTTCTAAAGTTGCTTCCTGCTCTGAATTTGGAGAAATGTACTATTCATAAGGACAAGAGAAGTAGAGGCCAAAATTGCCCCCTTCTATAAGAGCTGTGACCACCTCAAAGAGGTGGCCATGGGTCGGTAAGGACTCGCCGCTCGGTCGGCGCAGAGGGCCAACAGTTTGTAAATTGCCCTCCTTTATTTTTGGAGCAGTGTACGGGACCGCCCCGGCCGTCTTCCGACCCTGTTGGGCACACACCGACCCCTTACTGACCAGCGCGACCCCCTTTCCACCCCGCGTGTGAAATTGCCCCGCGGGAGTGGATCGGTGGCCACTCGTTGCCCCCAACAGTTTCTCCTAAAACTTCTTGTGGCTGGGCGGCGCGTCCACTCTTAAACGGGAGGGCGCACTGCACTGCCGGCATTTTATTTTAATTGTCGGCCAACTGCCGGCCAAAACTCTCCCTGGTGGCCCAGTGTTTGTCACTAAAGTTGCCGCAGAGTTCGCAGTGGTCCTCCCGTTTAACTGAAGGGGATGTTGTGCCGCATTACGCTGACATCATCAGGGCAATGCTGATGACTCAGAGTGACGGCCTTCTGACGCACCCGCACTTCCAGCCCACTGACGACAGCAACACCGCTCCTACTGGAAAAAATCAACAAAGACCTGAAAATTGCCGGATTCCCTGTCCCATGGATTGGGGTAGAGAAAAATCTTAAATAACGCTCATTTGGGGCGAAGGGCAATTTCGGCCGTGTAGTATCTTACCTGCTTCATTGTGCCTCATTACTGCTAGAATCAAAGTTATACTTATGATGATTCTTGGAACTAATTGGTAAATCTGAACAGTTTGAAGGTCTATGGAGATCATTGATAAGATTGTTTTTAGAGGCATATTATAATGCATGCATATTTATTGTCTAAAATGTTCTCAATATTAATTTAAAATAAATTGCTTGAAATGTAGTCTCACCCTCTTATCTGTCTAATGGGAAATTTTAAAAGTATTTAATTCAGCTGAAATATAGTTTGCACGGGTTGCAACTTAATGATTGCCTTTTATCCGTTTTTTGTATAAATGCACTTGGAGAACTAACCAAAAGTTATTTGCATCAAAAATCAGAATAAATATTCAAAACAATGTTTAGGCCTCACTTATGGGGGAAAATGATTTTTATTTTGAATGAGAAACTTACATACAATCTTTGAATGGGTCTGCAGCAACCTAAGTGTAAGATTTTAATCCTCTTTGTAGGTAGATTATGTTAACAGCTCTATCATTTTACAATAGAAACTACTCGACTCTATTTCAAAGGGTCAGAGCCCAACTCATGCTAATCCACATTAATGTGCACTAATCCCAGAGAAACTGCTTTTGAAGAAAAACTGGTCAGCCAAGATTATGAAAAGAACTACAGAGGATTTTTAAGATGTTCAGCACTTTGTGGCTCAGTCGTATCTTCAGAGTTTCTGCTCTTCATCAATTTGCACTCTGCCACTTGTTACTTCAGCTCCTCAAATAGGCCTTTAGTTGTTACGAATTTTGAGTTAATCAACATGCTGGAGGGCTGGTTCAGGGTAAATAGAATAGGAAACCCCACACCAGATCCAGTTTGTTCACCACTTCGGTGTTGATGTCAGCGCGTCAATAACGTGCTCCGTCATGGTGCCGCGTCACAACGTCCCTCCCCTTCTCTTAAAGAGGAAGGCCGCTGCAATCTGAGCAGCCCACTGGGCCAGTAGGGAGGGTGTCGGCCAGGCCAGCAGTCCGGCACCCGCAGCCGCCATTGAGGGGCCAACTGAAGAGTCGGCCAAAACAAAAAAGATGGTGGCCACCGCGGCACCTCCCCTTTAAGGGCAGCCATAGCGACCCGCACAAACCTTGCTGCCACAGGACAATTTCCCCCGGGTGGCACAAAGGGGTCGGCGGGGAGAGATAATGATGTCATCGCCGTGGAGCCCCAGGGGCAATTCCGGGAGGAGCACTCTGTGCACAGTGCCCAGGTGAAAACTCTTTAGTGCACCCTTATTGCGGCCGCCGACACTAACTGGCCCTGTGCAAAGGGACAATTTCAGTCTCATTGTCTCTATTTCATGTGATATTTCTATTTTGTACATAATTATTCATTGGCAAAACATTTTCAAAGGTTATACCTGTTATATATGTGGACTTGTATTTACTCTGTACAGCCACCAGAGAGATCATCCCCTGGAATCCCAAGGGATCCCATAATCCCTTGGGAGTACAGGTATTTAAGGAAGCTTCACAGGGTGGAGAGGCACTCTGGAGACCTGCAATAAAAGACTAATGTCACACTTTACTTTGAGCTCACAGTGTTCAGTCTGACTCTTTTTCCATACACAACTGGCGACGAGTTACAGATAGCAAACCCAAAGATGCAGAGAACAGTGCAGAGAACGGAGGTGATTGGGAAACTTTTGTGGAGCGACTTGACCAATACTTTGTAGTCAACGAGCTAGATGGGGAAGAGAGTACTGCCAAACAAAGGGCGATCCTGCTCACCGCCTGTGGGGCACCAAAGTATGGCCTCATGAAGAATCTGCTCACTCCAGCGAAACCCACAGAGAAATCATACAATGATTTGTGCACACTGGTCCGAGAGCATTTGAGCACAAAGGAAAGCGTTCTGATGGCGAGATACCGGTTCTACAACTACAAAAGGTCTGCAGGCCAGGAAGTAGCGCGTTATGTCGCCGAGCTAAGACACCTTGCAGGTCATTGCGAATTTGAAGAACCTTTGGAGCACATGCTCAGAGACTTTTTCGTGCTTGGCATTGGCCACGAAACCATACTTCGCAAACTTTTCACTGTCGGGACCCCAAACTCGAGTAAGGCTATAGCGATAGCTGAGGCATTCCTTGCCACCAGTGACAATACGCAGCAAATCTCTCAGCACACAAGTGCTGCTACAAGTACTGTGAACAAAGTGATGTTGTTTTCGAATCGTAACGTACAGGGCAGGTCATACATATCTGCAGCAGCACGACCGCAGATGACTCAGAGTCCACCATCAAGGGTGATGAATGCAAGGCAATTAACACCTTGTTGGCGCTGCGGAGGTGATCATCGTTTCCATTCATGCCGATTCAATGAGTACGTTTGCAAGGACTGTAGAACAATGGGACACCTCCAACGAATGTGCAGGTGAGCTACTAAGCCTGTTAAACCTGCAAACCACCATGTTGCAGAGGAGGACAGATCCACAGAGGATCACGACGAACCAGAGCCTCAGACAAAGAAGGCAGAGGTACATGGGGTGCATACATTCACCACGAATTGTCCCCCGATAACGCTGAATGTTGAACTAAATGGACTCCCAGTGTCAATGGAGCTGGACACGGGCACAAGCCAGTCCATCATGGGCAAAAAGACTTTCGAAAGGTTGTGGTGCAACAAGGCCTCAAGGCCAGTCTTAACTCCAGTTCGCACAAAACTAAGAACTTACACGAAATAACTGATTCCTGTAATTGGCAGTGCTACCGCAAAGGTCTCCTACGATGGAGTGGTGCACAAGCTACCACTCTGGGTGGTACCGGGCGATGGTCCCTTGCTGCTCGGCAGGAGCTGGCTGGGAAAGTTACGCTGGAACTGGGACGACGTCCGAGCACTATCGCCCGCTGACGACATTTTGTCTGCCCAGGTCTTAAACAAATTTCCTTTGCTGTTCGAACCATGCATCGGGAAATTCCAAGGAGCAAAAGTGCAGATCCAACTAAATCCGGGGGTACGATCCATCCATCACAAGACGAGAGCAGTACCGTACATGATGAGAGAAAGGGTAGAGATCGATCTAGACTGGCTGCAACGAGAAGGCATAATTTCGCCAATCGAGTTCAGTGAGTGGGCCAGTCCTATTGTCCCAGTCCTCAAGGGAGACGGCACCTTCAGAATCTGCGGCGATTACAAAGTAACTATCAATCGTTTCTCCCTGCAGGACCAATACCCACTACCAAAGGCCGATGACCTCTTTGCAATGCTGGCAGGAGGAAAGACATTCACGAAGCTGGATCTGACTTCAGCCTACATGACTCAGGAACTGGAGGAATCATCGAAGGCCCTCATCTGCATCAACACGCACAAAGGTCTTTTTGTTTATAACAGATGCCCATTTGGAATCCAGTCAGTGGCGGCGATATTCCAGATAAACATGGAAAGTTTACTGAAATCGGTCCCGCACACCGTGATCTTCCAGGACGACATCTTGGTCACAGGGCAGAACACAGTAGAGCACCTGCAGAACCTGGAGGAGGTTCTTAGTTGACTCAACCGCGTGGGGCTCAGATTAAAATGCTCAAAGTGCATTTTCCTGGCGCTTGAAGTGGAGTTCTTGGGAAGGAGGATTGTGGTGGACGGCATCAGGCCCACCAACGTGAAGACGAAGGCAATCGAGAATACACCGAGGCCACAGAACGTGACAGAGCTGCACTCGTTTCTGGGACTCTTGAACAACTTTGGTAACTTCTTACCAGTTCTCAGCACACTCTTAGAACCACTACATGTCTCACTATGAAAAGGGTGTGAATGGGTTTGGGACAAAAGCCAAGAAAATGCCTTTGTAAAAGCGAGAACATTTTTATGCTCAAACAAATTGCTTGTGCTGTATGATACATGTAAGAGCTTGGTACGAGCATGTGATGCGTCGTCATATGGCGACGGGTGTGTATTGCAGCAAGCTAATGATTTCGGGATATGGCAACCGGTTGCTTATGCATCCAGGAGTCTGTCTAAGGCTGAGAGAGCCGACAACATGATTGAAAAAGAAGCGTTTGCGTGTGTCTATTGGGTAAAGAAAATGCATAAATACCTATTTGGGCTAAAATTCGAATTGGAAACTGATCATAAGCCACTGTTTTCCGAGAGTAAAGGGATAACAACCAACGCATCGGCCCGCATCCAGAGATGGGCGCTCACATTGTCCGCATACAACTACGCGATCCACCACAGGCCAGACACAAATAACTGCGCCGATGCTCTCAGTAGGCTGCCATTACCCACCACCGATGTGGAAATGGCACAGCCCGCAGATCTAGCCATGGTTATGGAAGCATTTGAGAGTGAGCAATCACCCGTTACTGCCCAGCAGATCAAAACCTGGACAAGCCAGGAGCCCTTATCTCTAGTCAAAAGCTGTATGCTCCACGGGAGCTGGTCCAGTGTCCCAGTGAAAATGCAGGAAGAGATAAAGCCGTTGCAGCGGCGCAAAGATGAAATGTCTATATAGGCAGACTGCCTTCTGTGGGGCAATCGAGTAGTGGTCCCTAAGAAGGGCAGAGACACCTTCATCAATTACCTCCACAGTACCCATCCAGGCATCGTAAGCGATAGCCAGATCCCACGTGTGGTGGCCCGGTATCAATGCGGACTAAGAGTCCAGCATTCACAGATGTAATACATGCTCGCAGTTAAGCAATGTACCCATGGAGGCGCCACTAGGTTTATGGTCTTGACCCTCCAAACCGTGGTCTAGGGTACACGTCGACTATGCAGGCCCGTTCTTGGGTAAAATGTTCCTTGTGGTTGTAGACGCGTACTCCAAGTGGATTGAGTGTGAGATAATGTCGGCTAGCACATCCGCTACCACTACTGAAAGCCTGCAGGCCATGTTTGCCACTGATGGCTTACCCGATGTCCTGGTGAGGGACAACGGGCCATGTTTTACCAGTGCTGAATTAAAAGAATTCATGACCCGTAACGGGATCAAACATGTCACATCTGCCCTATTTATACCAGCATCCAATGGTCAGGCAGAGAGAGCAGTGCAAACCATCAAGCAAGGCTTGAAGAGGGTAACTGAAGGCTCACTGCAGACTCGCCTATCCCGAGTCCTGCTTAGCTATTGCACGAGACCCCACTCACTCATTGGGATCCCACCTAATGAACTGCTCATGAAAAGAGCACTTAAGACAAGGCTCTCGTTAGTTCACCCTGATCCACATGAACAGATAGAGAGCAGGCAGCTTTAACAAAGTGCATACCATGATAGCGCAAATGTGTCACGTGAGATTGAAATCACTGATCCTGCATTTGTTTTCAATTATGGACAAGGTCCCAAGTGGCTTCCCAGCACTGTTATGGCCAAAACGGGAAGCAGGGTGTTTAGGGTCAAACTTTCAAATGGACTCATTCACCTGAAACACTTGGACCAAATCAAACTCAGATTCGCGGACTATCCTGAGCAACCCACCTTGGACCCTACCTTTTTTGATCCCCCAACATACACACCAGTGGCAACCGGCACCACGGTTGACCACAAAGCAGAACCCACCATCCACGGCAGCCCTGCAGGGCCCAACACACCAGGCAGCCCAGCAAGGCCAGCTGCACAGCAGCCCAGCAAGGGCCCAACAAATGATTCAACGACACCAGCTTTCACACCGAGACGATCAACCAGGGCAAGAAGGGCCCCAGATCAACTCACATTGTAAATAGTTACACTATTGACTTTGGGGGGGGGGGAGTGTTGTTATATATGTGGACTTGTATTTACTCTGTACAGCCACCAGAGAGCCCATCCCCTGGAGTCCCAAGGGATCCCATAATCCCTTGGGAGCACTGATATTGAAGCCGGCTTCACAGGTTGGAGAGGCACTCTGGAGACCTGCAATAAAAGACTAAGGTCACACTTTACTTTGAGCTCACAGTGTTCAGTCTGACTCGTTCTCCATACACAACAATACCTGAATACATAAAATAACAAAAAGCAGTATATATTTCTCACATGATGGATTGAGAGGTAATCTTCAAAGAGTCACAGTATGAATTATTGTTGGTGCTTTGCACATTTAAGAGGTGTACAGAACATAAAAGAGTAGTTCAAGTCAGGAGTGAAGCAAATGAATAGGATGTTGACATGAAAATTGTATTAATACCAGAAAAAATATAATGCATGTTAATGATAGAGAGACTCTGAGATAGTCAGGCTAGTTATGAACAACTTTGCCATTCTGCATTTTCCAAGACTGAAGAGTGATATTTTTGGTCTCCTTGTTACACAGATACCAGACTCTGAAACATGCAGTAGCATAACTTTATTAAATGCTTGACGACCATGCCTGGCGTAGTGGAATTTACACTTTTGGACAATTTGCATATTTTGTCCATAATTTACTTTCTTATCCTTTGTCTAATGGCTATGTCGTTGATCCCAATTTGCTGACTTTTATACAACGAGCATTAACTGCTAGTTAGCGCACAATTGGTAGTGTTTTGTGTGTATGTAGGTCTATGAATTATATAAGTGATGTATCACACCAGGATCTTGTGTTCTATTTATATGATGAATAATTAGTGTGATTTACAAATCATTTGAAAGAAGGTTCTAAAAGGAAAAGCAAAAAAAAATGAAAACCTCTTTTGTGTTTATGCAGTGAATTTACATAAATATGACAGTTGTGCACAATTAATCGAATCAGCTCCAGGGCACTTGCATTTAATTTACTCACTAAGGAAAAACTGCGATCATAGTTCCTGCTCAATTGGAAATTCCTAACTATTAGTCAGTAAGCGGACTTAGCAATATCTATCTTAGTTATTTTGTAGGAAACCTTCGCACGCACATTTCTATGATCTATAATCAGTCAGTTGTCTTGGTGATGATCTCTCTGTGCCTCAGTGGGGCAGTACAGTACAGTTTCACTTTTCCTATGTCATTGCTGTGGGAAAAGGCTGTATTATGATTCTAAGAAACAGTTCTGGATACGTTTGAATTAAGTAAACGACAAGCATATGATCCTTGTGTACAAATGAAGTATAAGAAATACGATTTTGTACTTACTGAGAACAAAAAGGCAATGACTGCCAAAGGGTGCATTTGGATGAGTTTTGTGAATGCATAGTCTCACATCTTTTTCAAGAATATTGGAATGGTGACTGCTGCTTTTATTACTATTGCATGATGTGCTTATTATATTTTAAGTAAATTGCAGAAAGGGAAGATGGACAGAGTGCAAAGGTCAAGGGATGGAGTGCGGGGGCTCAAACTACATCAGATTTGGACCAGTGGGTGGATAGTTACTGAGTTTAAAACATTATTCACTTGTCTGTTATAAAATCACAACCAATTTGCTTTATGTGAGGGATGAAGATAACCAAAGACAAGGGGAGAGCTTCCTGAAATTTGAGTTTGCCCAGTCAGTAGTTGAAAGTGTCTGTGAGGCATACCAGGGAACCTCAAGCTCAAGTTATCAGGTCCAAGTGCCGGAAAATTTCCTGCAAATGCAGAAAGTCTGTCCCATTTTAACTGTTGGACTATCTGCTCTAATTTTTTCTCCCCCCTCCCCGCTCCCCCAGGCCCATTCAAATGAATTGATACCATTGAGATCAAAGTTTAGCCAGTGAATTCACCTTCTCCAGCATTTGCTGTGGTTCAGTTGGTAGCACTCTCACCTTTGAGTCAGAAGGTTGTGGGTTGAAATCCCAATCCAGAGACATGAGCACAAAAATATAGGCTGAGGGAGTGTGGCACTGTTGGAGGTGCCACCTTTCGGATGAGACATTAAACCGAGGCTCTGTCTGCTCTCTCATGTGGACATAAAAGATCCCATGGCACTATTTCGAAGAAGAGTGGCAGAGTTATCGCTGGCATCCTGACCAATATTTATCCCTGAATCAACATAACAAAAACAGATTATCTGGTCATTATCACATTGCTGTTTGTGGGAGCTTGCTGAGCGCAATTAGCTGATGCGTTTCCTACATTACAACAGGAAGTATACTTCAAAAGTACTTTGTTGGCGGTAAAGTGCTTTGACACATCCTGAAGTCATGAAAGGCACTACATAAATGCAAGTTCTTATTCTTCTTCTCTGCCCACCCTCACTTTCCACTCAAACCCCTTCTGTAGCTGTTGGTTCCTTTTCGTCACACATCTCAGTACCCTCTGCAATTTCAGTCTGAGATTTAAAATAGGCTTTTTGGCTGCTCTTTCACCTTGTTGCCTTTGACTGACCACTTACTGGTCTCAAAGAATTAAATTATCAGGACAGGTTGCAATAACTTGAGCTGTATTCCCTTTGAATTTAGAAGGTTGAGGGATGGACTAATTGGGGTGTTTAAGATGAAGGTGTTGAGGATTCGGCAGAGTAACTATAGAGAAGCTATTTCCTCTGGTAGGGGAATCCAGAGCAATGGGGAGCAACCTTAAAACTAGAGCTAGGTCAGGAGTGAAATCAGGAAGCACCTTTTCTCTTGTTTGAGCTGGTCATTGCCTGACACTTGTGTTACATGAATTTTACTTGCTACTGGTCAATCCTAGCCTTGATGTTGTCCAGATCTTGCAGCATGGATTATCTGCTGACTCGCAAATTAACACTGTGCAATTATCAGCTAACAGCCCATTTCTGACCTTATGATGGAGGCAAGGTCATGGATGAAGCATCTGAAGATAGTTGGGCCTGAGACACTGCCCTTAGAAACTCCTGCAGCTATGCTCTGAGGCTGAAATGATTGGCCTCCAACAACCACAGTAAGAAATAGTACAGTATTGGGAGGCGTCAGGCTACGAAAGAAAGACTTACATTCATATTGTGTCTTTCACGACCACTGGAGGTCTCAAAGTGCTTTGTAGCCAATGAAGTACTTTTGGAGTGTAGTCACTGTAATGTAGGAAATGCGGTAGCCAATATGCGACTCCCACAAACAGCAATGTGATAATGACCAGATAAACTATTTTTGTTCCGTTGATTGAGGGATAAATATTGGCCAGGACACTGGGGATAACTCCCCTACTCTTTGTCAAAATAGTGCCATTGGATCTTGAAGAACATCTGAGAGAGCAGACCGGGCCTCGGTTTAATGTCTCAGTCCAAAGCTGGCACATCCAATAGTGCAGCGCTCCATCAGCACTGCACTGGAGTGTCAGCCTAGATTTATGTGCTCAAAACCCACAACCTTCTGACTCAGAGGTGAGAGTGCTATCCACTGAACCACAGCTGACACTGTGTATGAGAGAATACAAGCATGCAAGATTTACTAGATTTACAATGCACGTGTGTAAACGCTCAAAACATGATTAATAAGGTTAGTGAACAGGCGCAAATAGCCACATGGGACTATGTCATGGCACCAAAGGTAGAAATTGCGGAGGTACTGGCGATAATAAAGAGGAAATGATTCGGGTACAGTCGAGATACATTCCCGTGCGGGGTAAAGGTAGGACAACAAAAACCAAAGCTGGATGACAAAAGAGATAGAGAGTAAGATGCAGCAGAAAAAGGGGGTAGATTTCATAAAAAGGTGGTGTATGCCAGATGTCAGGTTGAGAATACAAGAGAGAGCCAGGCACCACACCCGTGTCCAAAGAGGATCGGAAGATTATGGCCAGTACCTCTGCAACTTCTACCTTGACTTCACTCAACATCCGAGTATGCACCCTGGTGACTTATCTACTTTGAGTCCAGCAAGCCTTTCTCGTACCTTCTGTTTATCAATTGCCTTCGCCCTGACCTCACATCTTTCTCCAGTTTCTTTCCGATCTCCCCTCATGACTTTCTGAGCACACCCTGTCCATGAGCCTCACTTTCTGCTCCCTTGACCCTATTCCCACCAAACTGCTGACCACCTAACTTCCTTTTCTGCCTCCCATGTTAGCTGACAATGTTAACGGTTTGCTCTCCTCGGGTACTGTCCCCCTCTCCCTCAAATCTGCCGTCATCACCCCTCTCCACAAAAAAACAACCCTCGATCCCTCCAGCCTTGCAAATTATTGCCCCATCTCCAACTTTCCTTTCCTCTCCAAAGTCCCTGAACGTATTGTCACCTCCCAAATCCATGCCTATCTTTCCCGCAATTCCATGTTTGAATCCCTCCTATCTGGTTTCTGGGCCTGCCACAGTCCCAAAACGGCTCTCATCAAAGTCACAAATGACATCCTTTGTGACAGTGACAAAGGCAAACTATCCCTCCTCGCCCTCCTTGACTTATCTACAGCCTTTGACATGGTGACCACTATATCCTTCTCCAATGCCTCTCCACTGTCGCCTAGCTGGATGGGACTGCACTCATCTTGTTCCATTCTTATCTATCTAATCATAGCTAGAGAATCATCTGCAACGGCTTCTCTTCCCACCCCCGCATCATTACCTCTGGTGTCCCCCAAGGATCTATCCTTGACCCCTTCCTATTTCTCATCTACATGTTGCCCCTTGGCGACATCATCCAAAAACACAGCATCAGTTTCCACATATACACTGATGACGTTCAACTCTACCTCACTACCACTTCCCTTGACCCCACCATGGTCTCTATATTGTTAGACTGCTTGTCCGACATCCAGTTCTGGATGAGCTGACTTCCACCTCCGTAACATCGCCTGTCTCTGGCCTTGCCTCAGCTCATCTGCTGCTGAAATCCTCATCCATGCCTTTGTTACCTCTAGATTTGACTATTCCAATGCACACTTGGCTGGCCTCCCACATTCGACACTATGTAAACTAGAGGTGATCCAAAACTCACTACCCATGTCCTAACTTGCACCAAGTCCCACTCACCCATCATCCCTGTGCTCGATAACCTACATTGGCTTCCGGTTAAGCAATGCCTCGATTTCAAAATTCTCATCCTTATTTTCAAATCCCTCCATGGCCTCGCCCCTCCCTATCTCTGTAATCTCCTCCAGCCCCACAACCCCCCAAGCTGTCTGCGCTGCTCTAATTCTGCCCTCCTGAGCATCCCTGATTATAATCACTCAACCATTGGTGGCCATGCCGTCTGTTGCTCAGGCCCCCTGCCTAAACCTCTCCATCTCTCGACCTCTCTTTCCTCCTTCAAGACGCCCCTTAAAACATACCTCTTTGACCAAGCTTTTGGTCACCTGTGCTAATTTCTACTTATGCAGCTCAGTGTCAAATTTTTAGCGCATAATACTCCTGTGAAGTGCCTTAGGAGGTTTCACTATGTTAAAGCCGCTATATAAATACAAGTTGTTGTTGTTTGATAAAGTGCCACATAATCAGCTTGCCAGCAAAGTTGTCGACCATGGAATAAAAGGGACAGTGGCAGCAAGCATATGAAATTGGCTAAGTGACAGGAAACAGAGAGTAGTGGTGCATGGTTGTTTTTCGGACTGAAGGAAGGTATACTGTGGTGTTCCCCAGGAGTCGGAACTAGGACCACTGCTTTTCTTGATATATATTAATAACTTGGACTTGGGTGTAGGACACAATTTCAAAATTTGCAGATGACACAAAACTTGAAGTATAGTGAACATTGAGGAGGATAGTGATAGACTTCAAGACGACATAGACAGGCTGGTGGAATGGGCAGACATGTGGCAGATGAAATTTAATGTAGAAAAATGTGAAGTGAGACATTTTGGTAGGAAGAATGAGGAGAGGCAATATAAACAAATGGGTACAATTCTAAAGTGGGTGCAGGAACAGAGAGAACTGGAGTTATATGTACACAAATTGTAGAAGATGGCACGGAAGGTTGAGAAAGTGGTTAAAAATGCATACAGGATCCTGGGTAAAATACATGAGTTTTGGTATTAAAATCAGTTTCAGCATCTCTCGACCAGCAAAGAGAAAAATTTCGGAAAAACTTGAACCGTCTCGACAAAAATTGGACTGAGGCCCATACTCTTAACATAGGTCCCTTAATAGCCATCACAGAAAAAAGTCTTCCATCACTTCTGTCCTTGCTGGGTTCAAATCCAGGTCACAGAAGGGAATCAGCCTTTAATTCAATGAACTTCACTTTACTAAATCTGTCTGTCCTAACCTTTAAATCCTCGATATTATTTTGTCAAAGATTTCAGATGATTTAAATTACTATTGGAATGCCAGTAACTAGTTCCAGCAGTGACTGTGTTTTTTGACATTTTGCAACATGTTCTAAGTCAATGTCAGCAACGTGTTGGTGATGTACTGCAGTGGTATTATTACGTTGGTCTGTGATTCCAACTTTGAATCACTGACTGGAAAATAAGTAAACAATGTGGCAGAAATAGAACTGGATATTTCTGCATAAATGCCTAAAATTCTATTAAGATATTTGTTTCATATGGTGTCACAGTTTCTGAATAATAATGGCACTGTACTTCATGTGCTTGGACTTACTTTGTGAAGTGGAGACAGCAGTGTCAAGTTATACTACTGATTCCATTGGTTCGGTAAGTGGAGCTCTGTATATGTGTAGAACTCCACTCACCAATGTCCAAATGCTGGGCAACTTTAACTTCATAGCTAGGGGATTTGAGTATAGGAGCAGGGAGGTCTTACTGCAGTTGTACAGGGTCTTGATGAGGCCTCACCTGGAATATTGTGTTCAGTTTTGGTCTCCTAATCTGAGGAAGGATGTTCTTGCTACAGAAGGAGTGCAGCGAAGGTTCACCAGACTGATTCCAGGGATAGCTGGACTGACATATGAGGAGAGACTGGATCAACTGGGCCTTTATACACTGGAGTTTAGAAGGATGAGAGGGGATCTCATAGAAACGTATAAGATTCTGACGGGATGGGACAGGTTAGATGCAGGAAGAATGTTCCCGATGTTGGGGAAGTCCAGAACCAGGGGACACAGTCTTAGGATAAGGGGTAAGCCATTTAGGACTGAGATGAGGAGAAACTTCTTCACTCAGAGAGTTGTTAACCTGTGGAATTCTCTACCGTAGAGAGTTGTTGATGCCAGTTCATTAGATATATTCAAGAGTGAGTTAGATATGGCCCTTACGGCTAAAGGGATCAAGGGGTATGGAGCGAAAGCAGGAAAGGGGTACTGAGGTGAATGATCAGCCATGATCTTATTGAATGGCGGTGCAGGCTCGAAGGGCCGAATGGCTTACTCCTGTACCTATTTTCTATGTTTCTATGTTAAGTGAAGAACAATTATTCTTGAGTTGGTCTTGCATCCATTTGGTGCTTTAATCCTAACTGACAGCACAGGCTTTGCATTGCTGTGACAAATTGAACTGCATCAGTGATAAAAGCTGTAGAATAACCAGGCCTTTTAAGGACTCCATCTGAATTTTACATCAAAGCCAAATGCATTTGGATATTTTTTTAATTTTAAGAGTGACATTAATTAGGAAATGCCCTGCTTGACACCTTTCAGTTGTCTAACTCTGCTTCCTAACCAACTTTAAAAAACATACTATGGGGCTGAAATTCCCTATCGCCCCGGTTGGGGATGGTAACCTCTCCAGGGCCGAACATTCTGCGCCTGCAGCAAAAGTCCCATCCCAGAAGCGAAATTTGGTTTACTGCCCCTCACAGGAAGTGCAGTGCAATGTCGCACGCTCCATTTCCTTTTGGGGCAGGATTGAGGGTGCTACCCAGGCGCATCGCGGAGCGCTATGCGGCCTCTCAGAGTAGTGCTGATGCGTTTCAACGCTGGTCCCTTCCTTTAAAAGGGAGGAACGCTGCAAACTCTGCAGGCCCTTTGATGGCCTCCACTGGGCCCGGCACCCAAACGGAGTGCTGGGCTGTGCGATCACGGTCCGGAACCCGCGAAAGGAGTGGACAACGGCCCAGTAAGGACAATAAAATCAAAGGATGGTGACGCGCAGTGCACCACACCTTCACTTTAAGTTTCGCCCCGTGATGGGTGTGCGGCCCAGTTCACGACTCATGAGCCTGGACATCATCGCACGTGCAGCGGCTCGAGCACTACCAACGGGGTGCGGTGCAAATGCATTCATGCCTCGGCTAACTTCTGCGTAATTTTGCAGGAGAATGTAGCACACCCCTCACCCCACTGTCCCCACCGCCCCCCCCCTCCACCTGGGCGTAATCACTTTCACACTCCATTAGCGCCTTTCGGCTTCAATACGTGTGCTGTGAATGACAAAAAATAGGTGCAATGTCGGACTGGGCATAGAATTATAGTAAACTTACGACACAGAAGGAGGCCATTTGGCCCATTGTGTCCGTGACAGTCAAAGAAGAGCTACCCAGCCTAATCCCACCTTCCAGCACGAGGTCCGTCGCCCTGTAGGTCACGGCTCTTTAAGTGCACATGCAAGTACTTTTTAAATGTGATCAGGGTTTCTGCCTCTACCACCCTTTCAGGCAGTGAGTTCCATCTTGGTGAATACATTTTTTCTCATCACCCCTCTAATCCTTCTCCCAACTACTTTAAATCTATGTCTCCTGTTTATTGACCCCTTTGCTAAGGGAAATAGATTCGTCATATCCACTCTATCTAGGCTCTTAATAACTTTATACACCGCAATTAAATCTCCCCTCAGCCTCCTCTGTTCCAAACAAAACAAACCCAGCCTGTCCAATCTTTCCTCATAACTAAAGATTTCTAGACCTGGCAACATCCTTGTAAATCTCCTCTGTACCCTCTCTAGTGTAATCACATCCTTCCTGTAATGTTGTGACCAGAACTGCATGCAGTATTCAAGCTGTGGCCTAATTAGTGTTGTATACAATTCTAGCATAACTTCCCTGCTCTTGTATTCTATGCCTCGGATGATAAAGGAAAGCATTCCGTATGCCTTTTTAATCGACCTGTCCTGATACCTTTACGGATCTGTGGACATATACTCCAAGGTCCCTCTGTTTCTCCACACTTCTCAGTATCCTCCCATTTATTCTGTATTCCCTTGCCTTGTTGCCACTCCCCAAATGCATTACCTCACACTTTTCTGGATTGAATTCCATTTACCACTTTTCTGCTGACCTGTTCATCAATATCTTCCTGCAGTCCTCACTGTCAACCGCACAGTCAATTTTTGTATCATCTGCAAATTTCTTTATCATGCTCCCTCCATTTAAATCTAAATCATGAAAATATACTACAAAAAGTAAGGGACCGAGTACTGAGCCCTGTGGAACCCCACTGGAAACAGTCTTCCAGTCGCAAAAACTCCCCTCAACCATTACCCTTTGCTTCCTGGCACTGAGCCAATTTTGGATCCAATTTGCCATTCTCCTTTGGATTCCATGGGCTTTTACCTTTTTTGATCAGCCAACCATGTGGGACCTTGTGAAAATCCATGTGAACTACATCAAAGACGCTGCCCTCATTGACCCTCCTTGTTTCCTCCTCAAAGAACTCAATCAAGTTAGTCAGACACAACCTTCCCTTAACAAATCCATGCTGATTGTCCTTGATTAACCTGTGTCTTTCTAAATGAAGGTTTATATTGTCCCTCAGAATTGATTCCAGAAATTTGCCCACCACCGAGGTTAAACTAACTGGCCTGTAATTGCTCGGTTTATCCCTTCATCCCTTTTTAAATAATGGTACATTAATGGAACCAGACTGATTCCCGGGATGGTGGGACTGACCTATCAAGAAAGACTGGATCAACTGGGCTTGTATTCACTGGAGTTCAGAAGAATGAGAGGGGACCTCATAGAAACGTTTAAAATTCTGACGGGGTTAGACAGGTTAGATGCAGGAAGAATGTTCCCAATGTTGGGGAAGTCCAGAACCAGGGGACACAGTCTAAGGATAAGGGGGAAGCCATTTAGGACCGAGATGAGGAGGAATTTCTTCACCCAGAGAGTGGTGAACCTGTGGAATTCTCTACCACAGAAAGTTGTTGAGGCCAATTCACTAAATATATTCAAAAAGGAGTTAGATGAAGTCCTTACTACTAGGGGAATCAAGGGGTATGGTGAGAAAGCAGGAATGGGGTACTGAAGTTGCATGTTCAGCCATGAACTCATTGAATGGCGGTGCAGGCTAGAAGGGCCGAATGGCCGACTCCTGCACCTATTTTCTATGTTTCTATGTTTTCCAATCCTCTGGCACAAACCCTGTGACCAAGGAAGATTGGAAAATGATGGTCAGAGCCTCCGCAATATCCTCCCTTGCTTCTTTTAATAGCCTCGGATATATTTCATCCGGTCCTGGTGATTTATCTATTTTCAAGGATGCTAAACGCCTTAATAATTCCTCTCTTACTATGTTTATCTCATCCAATATTCCACTATCTTCCTCCTGAACTTCAACATCAGCATTATCACCCTCTTTTGTGAGGACAGCCGCAAAGTATTCATTAAGTACCTTACCTTCATCCTCTGCCTCCACACATAGATCACCATTTTGGTTCCTAACAGGCTCCTGCAAATTGTGTTTCTTTTTCAAATTTCCAAATTAACAGTACAAATCTGCAATTTTGAGGGGCGCGTGCGCTTTAAAAATTAAATCCACTGGACCTGAATTTTGTTGGCATGGGTGGGACTGTGGGTTCCTTCTGAATTGGCTGCAGTTGGTCAGTCAGGGTAAGTTTCCTCCCATCAGCACAGTCTGTGAGCGTGTTTATCAAATTTCCCTGCTATATTTAATATCTCAAAACCAGGCCCTGAACACCACCTCCCTAAGGTGGGGCAAGCTACCACCCACCTCGACACCTCATCTTGCTCTGCACACTGGCCTTCAATATTTTGCAGATTCTTAAATGAGCGAGAGAATTGAACACCCCTCGAATAGGGAGAGCCCACCTCTGGCTCTCTCATCTCCTCTGAACCTTTTGAAAAATCAAGCAGTTTATTGTGAGGGACTTGGCAAAATTGAGACATTTGTAGAGGTTACCAGCAGTCTGTTGATTTATTATAATTTTGATTGATGAACTTTGCAGAAGAGGGCCTAAAGATCTGGGGTGTGGAGTTGCTGATTCAATTTAATCTTTTGATGCCTTGTGGGCATTAATTTTGCAACAATATTTTCAGTACTCTTGTATATGATACCTATGTATATGTACAAAATTGTACAAAATACCTATGTATATGATTGCACATGAAGACTTGAAAATATCAGTTAATTTTGCTTGTGTGCCATGTTGTTTACTTGCGCTCTAATTTAGAAAATGATTTTGTTGGGAAGGTGAAATTGTATGAAGCAGAACATTGGGCATCAAGAGCCAAACGACAAACCAAAATAAATGGCAATGGGAGAGTTTGTAATTTTTTTCGCAAGACTTTCCTGTCTCGTATTTTGTACTATCTCCATTATGCCTCTTTGACATTGTAAGAGCGAAAAACCTTAATTAGGGGTAAACTAATTCGGTGTAATTAAAATAAAGTAAGAAAGACTGAGAGTAAGGTTTAAAATGCGTTCATGGTCGAATAGCTGAATTAGGCAGAAATACTAAGGTCAGAGAAATTCTCTTAGGAGATAAGAACATCCACAGGATTTATGTAGACAGATCACAGAAATGATGGGCCCAAGTTTCCGCCCTCTAGAAAAACGGCGCATCTCGATAAGGTGCGCTGAATTTCTGGAATAAAAAGGGCGCCGAAAACTTACCTTGTGATTCTCCGGTCTCCTCAGGACGTCTTCGTGCTCGCCGTGGCGCAGCACAAGGGGCCGCGGGCGGAGCCAGGTCCCGGCGCTGAAATCAGTGCCGGGATCTCTGCACATGCACGCTGGAGTGTGCGCGCAAGTGCAGTAGCTCCAGGCCCCCGAGGCTGCGTGGGAGGGGCCCGACCCCTAGCCCTGGCCAAATGGGCTCACCGGGCGAAGATCGGACTGGACCTCCCTCCCGTTCAGCCTCCCCTCCCCCTCCCTCCCCCCCTCTTCTCTCCCCCCGTCTTCTCTCCCCTTCCCTCTTCTTCCCCACCCCTCCCCTCCCTCCCCATCGTCGGCGGGGCCTGCCACCCAGCATCTCGCTGGGGGCGGGCCCCGCCCAAAGTGTCATCGGCGGCACGGCCCAACCCGGCCCGTTCAGCCTCTCCCCCACTCCCTCCCGTTCAGCCTTCCCCCCCCCTACTCTTCTCCCCCACTTCTCTCCCCCCCTTCCTCTCCCCACCTCCCTCTTCTCCCCGCCCCCCTCCCTCCATGTCATCAGCAGGGCCCGCCCAGCACCTCGCTGGGGACGGGCCCCGCCCAAAGTGTCGGCGTCGGCAGTGGTCCGACCCGGCCCATTCAGCCTCGGTGGTCCGACCGGGCCAGTTCAGCCTCTTCCCCCTCCTCTCTCCCCCTCCCTCCCCCTCTTCTCCCTCCCTCCCTCCCCCCTCCTCTCCCTCGCTCCCTCTCCCTCCTCTCCCTCCTCTCTCTCCTTCCTCTCTCTCCCTCCCTCCCTCCTCTTCCTCCCTCCCTCCCTCCTCTCTCTCCCTCCCTTCCTCCCTTTTCCCTGCCTCCCCCCTCCTCTTCCCCCTCCTCTTCCTCCCCTCTTTCCCCCCTCCTCTCCCCCCCCTCTCGCTCCCCCTCTCCCCCCTCCCTCTCCTCCCCTTCCCCCCCCCCCTCTCTCCCCTCTCTACCCCCTTGCTGTCAGAAACACAGAGACACTGACAAAGACAGAGAGAGAGAGACACTGGAGTGGTGGGGGGTGTGGGGTGGGGGGGGGGAGCGTTCCAGCATGCTGTTGGAGGGCTCCCGGTGCTGCAGTAGGTGAGTAGAATTATTTTTTTATTTATTGATTGATTTTTATTATTGTTTTTATATTTTATTTTTTTCATTGATTTATTGGTTGATTTATTGATTTATTTATCATTTATTATTGATGATGGCTCTAAATTTGAAAAAGTGAAGTGTTTAATGTTTGTAAACTTCCATCCCCCCCCCATCTCTCGTTCTTTACGCCTGATTTATAAATGTAGGCAAGGTTTTTCTGAGCGTACAAAAATCTACACTTACTACATTCTGTTAGTTTGGAGTAAGTTTTCGCTGCCTAAACTTGCAAAACTGGCGTAAGTGGCTGGACACGCCCCGTTTTGAAAAAAAATCTATTCTAAAATGAAACTATTCGAACTCACTAGAACTGGAGCAAACTAAATGCCGAGAATTGGAATTTCTAAGATGCTCCATTCTAAACTAGTCACTCCAAAAAAATAGAAGCAATTCAGGCCGAAACTTGAGCCCAAAGAGAGGAGGCCACGATGTTCCAGCCACAGGAGATAACTGGGACAAAGCCTCTTTTAAGCAGAGAGTAACCAGACATCTATCAAGAACAATTTAGCCTGGGAAGACGTTCCCAGAAAAGTAACATATGACCTGTAGTGGCTGTTCCCTAGCAACAGCCATCAGAACTGAATGTACCAATAGAATCATTAGAAATTACTGTAACCAATAAAATTAATGTAACTGTAGCACCCAATGTAATTGCTGTAACCTGTATTAACCAATGGAACACTTCCCCGCGTAGTTCCACCATTTTGACTGTATCTCAACTGTACAAAAATGTAATTACACAGCTTGTCCTGTGAGATCGGCGTTGAGAGCACACAGTAGCAGTACCAATGAGACTGGCTCTCCCTTGATTAATCAGGTTTTAATAATCAACTCTTTTCTCTATAAAAGACCTTTCGTGTGAGTGTTATATTTTTCATACTCCACAACAGTCATGCTATTACTTATTAGCCACCTGAGTCCTCTAACTTTGTCCTCCCAGTGTGTGCCCATGATAAGCGATGATATTATGCTGTTCTCCAGAGTGCCATCTTTTTGAGCTCCCGCCCCTACTTCTGGTAACCAGCTTTCAGGCTCTGGAGCAGATTTGACACTTTTAGCTTTGTATCGGCATTTTCTTGGGTTGGGAGAGATGGGACGTGGTCCTGGGTCTCAAAGATTGAGGTCGGGTCGGGGTGGAAGTGGCTGTAACTGTGCAGCAGTATTTTTTCACTAATTCTTCCCAGTGCTGAGGAAATCTTTGAAGAGATCCAGCCCACTTCTGCTGTGACCAGACTCTGAGCCAATCTTGAAGTTTACTTTTTCATGGTTAGAATAATTAATCCATTTTTAATGGGGAAGCTGGTTATAATCGGAATAATGGCAGCAAGGCAGAAGACAGAGATTTCAAATGGAGTTGGTGATAGGGGGTGAGTGTGTCAATCGTTTCTGCCAACAGTGGAGAAACCTCTATTTAAAACAAATAACTCTATTTATTTTATACAGATCTCTCTAGTCCTTGCTCAGGGACATTTTTATATATGAAAAAATCCCTCCTTCTCCTTTGCTCCCATTCCCAGTGCCTCATTCCCAGTGTTCTAACATTCTCCGACTTTTCTCCAGGTTTTCCCAAACCCCAAAACCAGCTTTGCCATTCATCCAACAGCATCACCTCACACAGCTCCCCTCTCAACTCCCCAGTACTACTTTATGCCGATTCTATAAGATATCTCCTATCTAACTGCAACATCTTCTCTGCTACCTAGCTTTGTGCTGAAGGGATCAAGGGGTATGGAGAGAAAGCAGGAATGGGGTACTGAAGTTGAATGATCAGCCATGATCATATTGAATGGTGGTGCAGGCTCGAAGGGCCGAATGGCCTACTCCTGCACATATTTTCTATGTTTCTATGTGCCCTGGACATTAAAAAAAAGATAAAATAAATTATTGTTAAATGTCCCTTTAATGGTCATCAAGAAGATTGATTTACAGTTTTATGCTAATATTTGCACATAATTTAGAATTTGAAAGCAAAAATGTTACCAAAACCCCAGCAACATCCTGCAATAAAATGTCATTTCACTTATTCAATCATTGTAAACTCATGGCCCTTAAAATCTAGTATAGGTTATATTGCTTTGAAGGGTATTGCTTCCAACTCAGTGTGAGCAAGGCCATAGAGGATCACTTAGTAAGATTAAAATATAATTTTAAAAATGGGGATTAGAGGAAGAAATTGTGGGTTAGTATATTGTTCAGTCATCGCTGGAGACTGGATTTGATAGCCTAAGGTTGGGCGTTTATTTGTATATCTGTCTGCTCATGACTTGTTCTCTGGCCTGCTCCCTAATTGCACCCAAAAATGAGTGCTCATCCTTTGCTCTCATTTTGTTCCTGAACAACACTGCACAAAAATGTCCTTTTTTGAAGGTGCAACACTGTAAATTACATTCAAATAAATGTCACAGGACTTTACACCTGTTTTTTCTGTTCGAGCACCAGGTGCAGATTGTGGGCTGACTATCTCCATAAAATCCTGGTGCGAATGATTCTTGTGCTGGCATTTGCATACTAGGGCCCAGAAATTTGATAAAGCCTGTAAAAAGAGCACTATAGCATCGTTATTTTGGTGCTGCTTGCTGATTTAAATGCACGCACAGTACAGAACCTCCCATGCAACATGCTCGCTCAGGTGGTATGATCAGCAGGAGGCCGAAGGTCGGGTCTAAACTATCTGTGTAACGTTATCAGGAAATCGAGATTTATGAAAGTGAAGTGCAATGTTTCCAGTTATATTTCTCGTGTTTTGTGGGTTGACAGAGAGGGTATGCAAGATAAATCAAAGCCTAAAAATACACTAATCTGTCAGATTTTAAAGAATGCAACCTGCAGTTTCATTGAATTCGATGTTTAATTTAACAGCTGACACTCTCAAATATTGAGCTCATTTGTCAAGTACAATTATAAATCAGAAAAAAGTAATAATTAACTGATTAAATGACTGCAATTTGGGTGGAATCATTCGCGCAGTTTGAGGTTCCAAATAATTGAAGTTATGAAAACTCATGCAACATGATTACACCATCGAGTGCAAACAATGTGAAAATTATTTGAAACAGTGATCAGTGAGGAATGCAAACCTGTCACAGAGCCTGGGTTCAGTGGGGCTGCACATACTCTGCATAGTTATTGAAGAGTTCTCAGAGATCTATAGATCTCCGCAGCATTCTCCCAGCTCTATGCGCTGGCAATGGCTGCACACATAGGCGTGCTTTGGAGAGGGCGGTAAAAGGAGCGGCGACGTCCAACATTGCTCAGCGTGCATCAATTCATGTCGATTGATATCATGCTCCTGATCATTAAAATATTTGAGACGAGCAGCGACAACGGCAGCGCTGCCGACCTGCCCAATATTGCAGTCACCATATTCCATGCAAAAGCGAGGAGGCCACCTTTGTTTCTTCAAAACCAGCCTTAATGGCCGGCACTAACAGTTGCAAATTTCTAGAACTAGATGTATTAATATGGTAGGCCACTAGACCGTAAGTATTGAGACTTTGAAAAATTGCTTTCCAATTCATTTTGCTGTATCTGAAATGTCTGCAAATGTTGTGGTTGTGCTCCGGTTACTGGAGGTGGCTATTTAATTTATTCCAAAATCCCAGTGGAAAAAACATTCAGCATCCTCTGTGCAATGGGGCAGAACAAATATAATGAGGCCTATAGGACTGTGAGTGCTCTGCTAGTGGAGCCCTGCAGTACAGGCCAGCAAGGCTCTCCAGAATCGTTGGGGGGGGGAATTTAACATGGGTGAGTGGGTGTGGGTGGGGGTTTAACTGGGCAAAAGTTCGGAGCACGTTGCAAAGCCAACTCAAACTCGCCGGCTTCTGGGTTTTAAAGAGGCGGGATAAGGGGCGGGCAGCCAACCCGCACCCAGGAGGTGGGTTGGCATT
The DNA here is from genome assembly GCF_044704955.1 of Pristiophorus japonicus. NCBI lineage: Eukaryota > Metazoa > Chordata > Chondrichthyes > Pristiophoridae > Pristiophorus > Pristiophorus japonicus. The sequence goes on from NC_091986.1 coordinate 124,219,847, forward strand.
TTAAATATGTTAATGAGACTGGAAGCCTTGGATTTAACCTGTTTTGTAGGTTTTACTATAGCCGGCTGAGTTTCCCGGGCCTTGAGAAACTCCACTGGATAAAACCCCACAGCATGAGAGGGAAACCAGACTTTCGGATTTCCTGTCCACAACCCACCGCAACTGCATCCTATATAATCGCTATGGAGAAAAGGTTGCTACTTCCTGAAGCTGCAGTGATAAAGAAGAAGATGAGAGAAGCCCCACATTAGGTGGAGAATGCAGAGGAAGGAGAAGAGATAGAATAGGAGAAAGGAGGCAACAATATGTAGCCGAGTGCTTCAGAATGTCAAAGTTTAGAAACTTGGCACTAGAAATTCAATGCATTTGTGCCTCCTGTCCAGGCGTGATGCCAGCAACGACTCCCACCATATTGGGCGGGAATTTAATGGCAACGCTATGGCTTTGCACCCTGATCTCTTGCGCTCGGAGATCATGACTCGCAGCTTGCATTGCCCCATTTGCACCCCAGTCCTGGCCCCAGAAATTCACGTTCGCCCCCTGCAGCAGCGTGGCCGTCAGCTTCAGGAGGCATGGATTGTGCGGCCGGCTGCTCCCGGGGCAAAAATGAAAAGCGAGGTGGACGATGGAAAATAAAAAAACACTTACCTTGCTTTTCGCTGTTTTCTTCGCAGGGTCGTGGCCACTATGTTTGAGTGCCGGGCTGATCGTGTGGCAGCCCCACTCCATAGTGGTCCAGGTAGGTCCCTTTATAATTTGTAGGGTCTGCAGCATGGGCCTTTCCCTTTAAGTGAGGGAAGGGCCCCTTGGATGCGACAGTGTTGCACAGCCCAGTGTGCAGGGCTGCTGAGGCATCCGCCCCATTAGCGCTCTAAGAAGAAAGTGGAACGCTTGATTTAGCGTTCTATTTCCTTCATGGGGCGGTCGTCCAAATTTTTTGAGAAGGGCAAAACTTAAGCACCTCCCAACTGTTACCGCCCCCAAACAGGGTGAAAATGAATTTCACCCCGTTAATATTTCCCCTTACTCACCTGTTCTTCCACACATACCCAAATGCCTCACCACGAATTCTATTCCCAAAGAGCTTTGTACCCTGCCTACATAATACAATCACATTCTTCCATGTCATTATCCAAGTCCAGTAAGCTGCAATCATTAAATTAATTCTGAAGTCAAAAGTGGTCAAATTAATTATTTTCTGGCGCAAAATTCATCTGAAGCTTTCAATTTATAATTTTTCCATTTTAATGGTAGCACTGCTTAACTGTCCATTACTGGGCTTGCTTAGTCATGTGTGATGTAGTTTGCTATATTCCTGAACTGGCTTACTATATTATTGAACTCACTTACTGTCCAATTATCTGCTGTATTTAGCGGAGCATTTTGAGTGGGCTACTGAGTTCATCTGGTGTATGTGGAGCAGCCTCATTGTGTCACCTTTTGTGTTTTACTGATGTGAGGGAAAGGATGTAATAAAATCATTTATGCATGATCACCTCTTAAAAGCAAGGGTTATCAAAAGTTCAACTATCTATTTTTGGCTTTGTTAATCAAATTCATTTTGGCACCTTCTTGTGTTATGCATGAACTGGTATTCTGATGGAATCCAATCACCTTTTATCAAAGAAGAAATACATTTTTCATAAGAATAGCTAGAGTAGATGTGTGTACTTTTGGCAAACAATTTGACAGGTAAATAGGCCAGTTGAAAGGTTCTTAAAAATAACTGTAGTCACACGGGGCCCTGCAAGACCTCATATGGCACCTTGCTCTTTTTCAAATTTCTTAAATATACATAATTAAAATCTGCAGTTATCTCTTGTGCCATTCAAATCTGCTAACTAATTCTGCACAGATTAGGAAAAACATTACGCTGAAAATTATGTTTATATCATATGTGTGAGTTAGAAAGTAGCTTTTCAGTGCCAAAGAGAATTGGGTTTTCTTGGGGGCACTAACTTTAAGAACTGCATGGGTGGAGACTCAGCAGAGTGCGATCCATAGTTTGCTTCTATACAAGCTTGCTACTTTTGCACTGGTTTTTGGGCAGATGTGAGGGAATATCCTGGCTGTGTTTCTGACAAGGCGCTCTAACCATCCACCAATCAACCTTATGCATTCCGTTAGTGACTGTCTACCGTGTTCCTTTGCCTATCCTAGTGCTCCCACAAAGTGCTACCCTAATAGCTGCAGCATGGCTGCTGGAAGACTGCTGACTTTCAGTGGAGGAGACTGTAGATGGTTTTGCAGGATGACCTTGCACAGCTCTGGGCCTAGAAAGCCAGGCTGCAGACTGCACCACCTCAGCATGGACAGCAGCAGTCTGAGCTGGCTGGCTGACAGGCAACAGCAAGAGCACTGACAGAATGGCATGTGTGGGAGGACAAATGCTGTCACCCTGAGAGAGGACAACAGAGTTGTGTTCCATGAAGCCACTGCCACTCCCCCTGGATGCTCCTAGTAACCTATTGGAGAACAGATTGCTGAATTGTTGTGACACCCTGCAAGCCCCTTTCCACACTGCTAAATGCAGCTATGATGGTAGCAGTCTGAGCTTGCGTGTCAGCAAGCTGAGCCTGCATGAGAGCAGCCTGAGCTTCCACAGCAGCACTCAGACATTGGGTGGCTCCTGCTTGTGCTGCAATGGAAGCTGAGACATCAACCATCAGACGCTGCATCCTGGTTGGGTCCACAAATGGAGTTTCCCATCACTTCCATACTGGAAATCATGGGCTCCAAGCTCTGCGCAAAGTCCTGCCGGACCCAGAAGGTTGATGCCGGACTCCTCCATACTCCTTGTTATTGCACTCAGGTTTTCTGGCTGGCCAGCCAATGCAACAAGCATTTTATTGCGCATACCCATCTGCATTCTTCTGTAGGCCAGTCCAGCGAAGTCCTCATCGAGTTCACTGTAGCAAAACTCATGCGTGACCTCACTCTCCAGGGAGCTGGCACCTGCGCTACCTTTTTGCCCAACCTGGGCTGCACGCCACTCATGCCCGGTGTCTCACCACGTGCAGATGCCACCTCTAACCTATCCTCTAAACTACACGGTGTGTATGTATCTGAGCTGATGGCTGTGAGTGTGAAATCAATTGGTGGTGCTGTGTCATTATCATCAGTGCCTTGGTGTTCTTCTATTTCATGCTCCTCCACCAGATGTCAGTTCTGAAAGGAGAAAGGCACAAGGGTAAGGTTGTGGTGAGGGAAGGTGATTGGTGGGAGGAGAGGGGGGTAAGTGGACACATGAGGTGCATGCTTACAGCTTGTAAGAGATTGTGGGATGAGGGGAAAGTGGGATGTGAGAAGAATTACATATGAGGATAGCAGAATCTTACATTCTTTCAGCCCTGCCACTGGCCACAGGCTCAGCGATGCCCCTTCCAATAATGGCCAGCACACATCGCGATCCCCATGTCTGTTTTTGGGGGCAAACAAATGTTAAGCCCTGTATGTCATTTGGTATGCCAAAATAGTCTTGCTATTATAGTTTATCAAAAAGAATATAAAATGTAGAACAAGACAAGATCATTAAGCCTTTGCCTTCCATGGACCAGGCGCAATGTCACCTAACCTATCATACATTTTACTACAACCAATTAATTTCCTCAAAGAATTTGCATTTGTATAGAGCCTCAGGATGTCCCAATATGCTTTTCAACCAATTAATTAATTTTGAACTGCAGTCACTATTGTTATGAAGGCATGAATTATGGAATATTCATCTACTCTCACTTTTCCATTACACAACCCTACCTTACAACAGACAAGAACGATCTTTCCTCTCCCCTCCAGCTAAGAGGACAGGAATCGATGTGCCCCGTGAAACCATCGAAGTCTGCAGGCATGAGGTGTTGGACGAAGGAAAAAGAATATTTCTCAAACTGGTGTCTTCCGAATCTGATAAATAACTACAACATTAAGTTCTGAGGACATTCAGTGCGAAGTAAATTTTTTTTCTGCCCCTCTCAAAACACTAATACATTTTAATATAAAATAATTCTGTAAGAAACATATAGCAAGGCATGTTATTTAATATGCAAAATTTTTTCCTAATGATCTCCTTTTCTCTCAATTCAATTTGGAAGTGAGCAATTGAGTACCTTTTTTGAGACCAAATAGATAACTCCAGAGTCTCTTCTAGTCCTTAATAGGTTCCTTGGTGGTGGCCTTGGCTCAATGGTAACACATCTGCCTCTGAGTCAGATTGTAGATTTGAGCCACACTTCAGAGATTTGTGCGCATGATCGAAGTTGACACTCAGTGCAGTGCTGAGTGAGTGCTGCACCATTAGAGGTGCTGTCTTACAGATGACATTTTAAATTGAGACCCAGTCTACTTTCTGTGAAGCACCTTGGGACATCCTAAAGTCATCAAAAGAGCTCTGGGCCCAAGTTTCGGGCTGCGCCTAAAACGACGCAGCCCGGACCTGGACGCCCGTTTTTCGCACCACAAAGTGCGCCTAAAAGAAACCCACCTATTCTCCGGCTCCCTGCAGGTCCTCTGGAGCCGGGCGCGGTGCAGCACGAGCTGTAGGGGGCGGAGCCAGGTCTCTGTGCTGAAAACAGTGCCGGGACCTCTGCACATGCGCGCTACAGTGGGCACGCAAGTGCAGTAGCTCCAGGCACCCAAAACTGTGGGAGGGGCCCGAAGCACGCAAGCCCCTAGCCCTGGCCGAATGGCCTCACTGGGGCTGCGTGAATAAGGCTCCTCCCACCCGATCGGACCGGACCCGACCCCCGCTCTCCCCCCCCGCCCCCGGCGACTCGACCTCTGCTTCCCCCCGCGCCCCCCGGCGACCCAACCTCCGCTCCCCCCCCCCCGACCCGACCCAACCTCCGCGCACCACCCCCGCCCCCGAACTCCACGACTCTCCCATCCCGACCTTCGCGACTCCCCCCCGCGAATCTCTGCGACTCCCCCCCCCAGACCTCCGCGACCCCCCCCACACCGAGACCCGACGCCACCTACCTGTAAATCCAGCCCGAAGTCTTGGGCCCAGCCGTTCAGCCTCCTTCTCTCCCTCCCCCCGCCTCCCTCCCTCCCTCCTCTCTCCTTCCCTCCCCCCCTCCTCTCTTTCCCTCCCTCCTCTCTTTCCCTCCCTCCTTCCCTCCCTCCCTCCTCTCTCCCTCCTTCCTCGCTCCTTCCTTCCCTCCTCTCTCCTTCACTCCCTCTATCCTCCCCCTCTCTCCCCCCCTCTCCTTCTCCTCCCCTTCTCCTCCCCCCTCCTCCTCCCTCCCCCTCTCCTCCTCCCTCCCCCCACACCCCCTCCTCCTCCCTCCTCCTCCCTCCCCCCAACCCCCTCCTCCTCCCTCCTCCTCCCACCTCCTCCTCCCCCCTCCTCCTGCCCACCCCCTCCTCCCCCTCCCCCACCCCCTTCTCCCCCTCCCACCCCCCTTCTCCCCTTCCCCTCCCACCCCCTTCTCCCCCTCCCCCTTCTCTTTCCCCCACCCCCTTCTCCCCCTCCCACTCCCTTCTCCCCCTCCCCCTCCCACCCCCCTTCCCACCCCCCTTCTCCCCCTCCCCCTTGCTGTCAGAAACACTGACATTGACACTGACAGACAGAGAGTGAGAGACACACACACAGACAGACAGAGAGATAGAAACACTGACAGAGACACACTGGGGGGGCTGTCCCAGCACGCTGTTGGAGGACTCCCGATGCTGCAGTCGGTAAGTAGAAAATGTTTTATTTATTGATTTTTAAAATTTTTTTTATTTTTTATTAATTTTTTTTGATTGATTTATCGGTTGATTTATTGATGTTTTTATCATTTATTATTGATGATAGCTCTTTATTTGTAAAACTGAAGTGTTTAATGTTTGTAAACTTTGCTTTAAACCCCCCCCCCCCCGCCATTCCCTCTGCCTAATTTGTAACCTACGCCTGATTTTCTAAAGTGTAGACAAGGTTTTTTCGAACGTACAAAAATCTTCACTTACTCCATTCTAAGTTAGTTTGGAGTAAGTTTTCACTGCCTAAACTTTGAAAACAGGCGTAAGTGGCCGGACACGCACCCTTTTGAAAAAAAAATTCTGTTCCAAAGTGAAACTGTTCTAACTGACTAGAACTGGAGCAAACTAAATGCCGAGAATTCAAATTTCTAAGATACTCCATTCTAAACCAGTTGCTCCAAAAAAACAGAAGCAACTCAGGCCGAAACTTGGCCCCTATATGTGCACATTCTTTCTTTCTATATAGTGAGGCTAGGCAGTCACTGTTCATCATCATAGGCAGTCCCTCAAAATCGAGGAAGACTTGCTTTCACTCTAAAAGTGAGTTCTTAGGTGACTGAACAGTCCAATATGAGAATTAGAGTCTCTGTCACAGGTGGGACAGACAGTTGTTGAAGGAAAGGGTGGGTGGGAAGACAGGTTTGCCGCATGCTCCTTCCACTGCTTGCGCTTGCTTTCTGCATGCTCTCAGCAACGAGACTCGAGGTGCTCTTCCTCCACAGGGCGGTTTTTGGCCAGGGACTCCAAGGTGTCGGTGGGGATGTTGCACTTTATCAAGGAGGCTTTGAGGGTGTCCTTAAAGCGTTTCCTCTGCCCACCTGGGGCTCGCTTACTGTGTAGGAATTCCGAGTAGAGCGCTTGCTTTGGGAGTCTTGTGTCAGGCATGCGAAAAATGTGGCCCGCCCAACGGAACTGGTTGAGTGTGGTCAGTGCTTCGATGCTGGGGGTGTTGGCCTGATCGAGGATGCTAACGTTGGTGCATCTGTCCTCCCAGGGGATTTGTAGGATCTTGCGGAGACATCATTGGTGGTATTTCTCCAGCGATTTGAGGTGTCTACGGTATATGGTCCACGTCTCTGAGCCATACAGGAGGGCGGGTATCACTATAGCCCTGTAGCTCGTGAGCTTGGTGCCAGATTTGAGGGCCTGATCTTCGAATACTCTCTTCCTCAGGCAGTCAAAGGCTGCACTGGCGCACTGGAGGCGGTGTTGAACCTCGTTGTCGATGTCTGCCCTTGCTGATAATAGGCTGCTGAGGTAGGGAAAGTGCTCCACATTGTTCAGGGCCGCGCGGATCTTGATGATTGGGGGGCAGTGCTATGTGGCGCGGTCAGGTTGATGGAGGACCTTTGTCTGACGGATGTTTAGTGTAAGGCCCATGCTTTTGTATGCCTCAGTGATGATCTTGACTATGGCTTGGAGTTCAGTCTTTGTATGTGCGCAGACGCAAGCATCATCTGCGTACTGTAACTCGACAACAGAGGTTGGGACAGTCTTGGATCTAACCTGGAGACGACAAAGGTTGAGCAGGTTCCCACTCGTTCTGTAGTTTAGCTCCACTCCAGCGGGGAGCTTGTTGAGTGTGAGGTGGAGCATTGTAGCGAGGAAGATCGAGAAGAGGGTTGGCGCGATGACGCAGCCCTGCTTGACCCCGGACGTGGATTGTGTCTGTGATGGATCCATTGGTCAGGATCACGGCTTGCATGTCATCGTGGAGCAGGCGGGGGATGGCAACAAACTTTTGGGGGCAGCCGAAACAGAGGGGGGACGCTCCATTGTCCCTCGTGGTTGACAGTGTCAAAGGCCTTTGTAAGGTCAAAGAAAGCCATGTACAAGGGTCGGTGCTGTTCCCTGCATTTCTCTTGTAGTTGTCGCGCATAAAGATCATGTCCGTTGTACCCCGTAGTGGACGAAATCTGCACTATGACTGCAGGAGGAGCGCCACAGCCACAGGGAGAAGACGGTTGAGGAGGATTCTAGCGATGACTTTTCCAGTGGCTGATAACAGGGAGATTCCTCTGTAGTTGCCGCAGTTGGACTTGTCCCCTTTTTTAAAGATGGTCACGATTACTGCATCTCTGAGATCTCCCGGCATGCTCTCCTCATTCCAGATGAGGTCATGCATTCATGACAATAGTGACTCTCCGCTATACTTTAGTGCCACATCAGGGATTCAATCCGCTCCCGTTGTCTTGTTGTTCTTGAGCTGGCAGATGGCCTTTTCTACCTTGTACCGGGCTGGGGTTTTGCTGAGATGGTGGCAGGTAGCATGCTGCAGGATGGAGTCGAGGACACTCGTGTCAAAGGCAGAGTCTCCGTTCAGGAGATCTTCAAAGTGCTCCTTCCTCCGGGTCCTGACTGCCTCGGTGTCCTTGATGAGTGTCTCCCTGTTCTTGGCCAGCAGTGGGGTGGGGCCTTGGGTGCTTGGGCCGTAGGTGGCCTTGACTGCGATGAAGAATCCTCGCACATCATGGCTGTCGGCCAGCTGCTGAATCTCCTGTGCTTTCTCCACCCACCATCTATTCTTTAGGTTATGGGTTTTTTGCTGGACCTCGGCCTTAAGCCATCTGTAATGCTGCTTTGCTGCTCCCAAGTTGTTCAGAAATGTTCTGTGTTTGCGATTTATTAGCTCTTGGATCTCTTGGTCATTCTCATCAAACCAGTCCTGGTGTTTCCTGGTTGAGTGACTCAGCGTCTCTTCGCAGGCACTGGGTATGGTGGCCTGGAGGGCAGACCAAGCACTGTGGGCACACTGCGTCTCGGGGTCATCAGGGGTCGTCAGGTTAGCAGTGAGGTGCTGGCTGTATGGGGCTCTCTTAGCTGGGTGCCCCGGCATTGATTTATTTTTGCTACAATGCTTCTGCTGACATCGCCGCTTTGGGGCTATATCTATGTTGATGATGGAACAGATTAGGCGGTGGTCTGTCCAGCAGTCGTTAGTTCCTGTCATGGCGCGGGTGATGCACACATCCTTGCGATCCCTGGCTCGGACAACGATATAGTCGAGCAGAGCATAGCCTTTCTGAAGTAGGTTTCGCCATCAAGAACGAGCTGGCCAACCGCCTCAGAGACTCCCTCTGCGGGATTAGCGAACATCTCATGACTCTCCGACTCACCCTATCCCGGAATCAATGCACCACAGTCATCAGTGCGTATGCCCCAACACTTGATGCAACAGATGAGACCAAAGAAGGTTTTTACTCAAGCCTCGAACAATCCCTGTCCCGTGTTCCTGTGGCCGACAAACTGATCCTCCTCGGTGACTTCAAAGCCAGGGTCAGCAAGGACACAACCCTCTGAGGAGATGTGATCGGCAGAGAGGAGGGAGGGAAAACCAACTCCAGTAGCTCCCTACTCCTGACAAAATGTTTAGAACACGACCTTGTCATCATTAACACCTTGTTCCACCAGAGAGACAAGTACAAGGCATTGTGGCAATACCGTCGCTCCAAACACTGGGACCTGCTCGACTATGTCATCGTTCGAGCCAGGGATCGCAAATAAATGTTAACAGGATATTAGATCACAGATAAGCCTGTTTAATTTCCCCTATATCCGCACAAACACATATTGGTACACATACAGGAAACCAAACTAATTTTTTGAAACTTTTCTTACTCCGAGGCAATGACACATATTGTAATATCCCAACAGCTATACTTGCTGAAATCCGATAACTCAGTCTAGACTGAGAATCAGATTCAGGATCTGCTATTCTAAGTGGCTTGGTGCTATGGTATATAGGCCATCAAAGGAACTAACCAGCAGATATTTTGATTGTCTTGACAATATGACTTCACTAACCATTGTTTGTGGTGGTTGGAGGCCAATCATCTCAGCCCCAGGACATCACTGCAGGAGTTCCTCAGGGCTGTTTCCTAGACCCAAAGATTTTCAGCTGTTTCATCAATGAACTTTTTCCATCATAAAGTCATTCTAAAGCAAGTCCATCATAAAGTCAGAAGTGGGGATGTTCACTGATGACTGCACACTGTTCCGTTTCATTTGCAATTCCTCAGATAATGAAGCAGTCCGTGCTGCATGCAGCAAAACCTAGACAACATCCAGGCTTGAGCAGATAAATGGCAAATAATATTTGCGCCACACAAGTCCCAGGCAATGAACATCTCCAACAAGAGAGAGTCTAACTACTGCCCCTTAACATTCAATGGCATTGCTATCATCAAATCCCCCAACATTAACATCCTGTGGGTTACCATTGACCAGAAAATCAACTGGATCAGTCACATAAATATTGTGGAAACAAGAGCAGGTCAGATGCTGGATATTCTGCAGTGAGTGTCTTACCTCCTGACTCCCTAAAGACTTTCCACTATCTACATGGCACAAGCCAGGAGTGTGATGGAATAATCTCCATTGGCTTGGATCAGTGTAGCTCCAACAACACTCAAGAAGCATGACACCATCCAGGACAAAGCATCCCACTTGATTGGCACCTCATCAGTCACCTTAAACAGTCACTCCCTCCACCACCAACACAACGTGTCTGCAGAGTATACCATCTATAAGATGCACTGCAGCAACTCACCAAGGCTTCTTTGACAGCACCTTCTAATCATGCGACCTTTACCACATAGAAGAACAAGGGCAGTAGGTGCATTGGAACACCACTACCTGCAAGTTCCCCTCAAGTCACACACTAACCCGACTTGAAAATGTATCGCCGATCCTTAATGGTAGCTGGGCCAAAATCCTGGAACTCCCCAACAGCACTATGGGAGTACTTTCACTACACGGATTGCAGCAGTCCAAGAAGGCAGCTGACCACCACCTTCTCGACAGCAATTCGGGTTGGGCAATAAACACTGGCCTGCCACTGAAGCCGTAAATGAATAATAAAAGAAAAAATTGGATAGTTAATTGTAACTGTGTTTTGCGCACGTGTACATAAGCAGACCGTGTAAAAAAATATACCATGCCTCATATCCCACTTTGATTTGCCAGGCATATCTGTGCTCTTGTCAATCATGAGGGTGAGGTTGTTGAGCTATCTAACCATTTTAACTTACTGTACAATATTGCTGTTTTAAAAGTAAAGCAATGACTATCTCTTTTATGGCCACCTGCTAATCCCATTGATGCTTACAGTCATATCTCCTTGTCATTAAGCAACGAATGCCACATTATCATTTTATGTCAGCTGTATCCATGCCCTTGGTAAATGTATTTGCCCTGTTTGCTCATCTACTGTGTTTCACAGACTAATTCACAGTATGATGCTCAGGTCTCATTATTCATTAATGACCAACAGAAAGCTTGATGTACCTTTTGATTTATGCTGTTTTACATAGAGATTGAACTGCATAAATGTATAAAATTGTAGCCCAATTATCATCTATGTCAGTGATCGAAGACAAATCCTACAAAAATTAATGCAGCCATGAAAATTCTGTAACCCAGGCGAAACAGTCGGACCATGATTGGGACGTGGGCTTTTGGGAGTATTCAGCCTGCAGTTTTGCTGGTAAAATCAGAGAAGATTTTTAAAATTAATTCATGGGATGTGACATCACAAACATTTATTGCCCATCCCTAACTGCCCTTGAGAAGGTGGTGGTGAGCCGCCCTCTTGAACCGCTGCTGTCTGTGAGGTGAAAATACACCCAAAATGCTGCTAGGGAGGGAGTTCCAGAAGAAACATAGAAAATAGGTGCAGCAGTAGGACATTCAGCCCCTCGAGCCTGCACCACCATTCAATAAGATCATGGCTGATCATTTCCTCCGTACCCCTTTCCTGCTTTCTCTCCATACCCCTTGATCCCCCTAGCCGTAAGGGCCATATCTAACTCCTTCTTGAATATATCCAATGAACTCGCATCAACAACTCTCTGCGGCAGGGAATTCTACAGGTTAACAATTCTCCGAGTGAAGAAGTTTCTCCTCATCTCAGTCCTAAATGGCTTACCCCTTATCCTAAGACTGTGTCCCCTGGTTCTGGACTTCCCCAACATCGAGAACATTCTTCCCGCATTTAACCTGTCCAGTCCCGTCAGAATCTTATATGTTTCAATGAGATCCCCTCTAATCCTTCTAAACTCCAGTGTATAAAGTCCCAGTTGATCCAGTTTTTCCTCATATGTCAGTCCAGCCATCCCAGGAATCAGTCTGGTGAACCTTCACTGCATTCCCTCAATAGCAAGAACGTCCTTCCTCAGATTAGGAGACCAAAACTGAACACAGTATTCCAGGTGAGGCCTCACCAAGGCCCTGTACAACTGCAGTAAGACCTCCCTGCTTCTATATTCAAATCCCCTAGCTATGAAGGCCAACATACCATTTGCCTTCTTCACCGCCTGCTGTACCTGCATGCCAACTTTCAATGACTGACGAACCATGACACCCAGGTTTCGTTGCACCTCCCCTTTTCCTAATCTGCCACCATTCAAATAATATTCTGCCTTCGTGTTTTTGCCTCCAAAGTGGATAACCTCACATTTATCCACATTATAGTGCATCTGCCATGCATTTGCCCACTCACCTAACCTGTTCAAGTCACCCTGCAGCCTCTTAGCATCCTCCTCCGCACAGCTCACACCGCCACCCGGTTTAGTGTCATCTGCAAACTTGGAGATATTACACTCAATTCCTTCATCTCAATCATTAATGTATATTGTAAAGAGCTGGGGTCCCAGCACTGAGCCCTGCGGCACTCCATTAGTCACTGTCTGCCATTCTGAAAAGGACCCGTTTATCCCGACTCTCTGCTTCCTGTCTGCCAACCAGTTCTCTATCCACATCAGTACCTTAGCCCCAGTACCACGTGCTTTGATTTTGCACACCAATCTCTTGTGTGGGACCTGGTCAAAAGCCTTTTGAAATTCCAAATACACCACATCCACTGGTTCTCCCTTGTCCACTCTACTAGTTACATCCTCCAAAAATTCCAGAAGATTTGTCAAGCATGATTTCCCTTTCATAAATCCATGTTGACTTGGACCGATCCTGTCACTGCTTTCCAAATGCGCTACTATTTCATCCTTAATAATTGATTCCAACATTTTCCCCACTACTGATGTCAGGCTAACTGACCTATAATTACCTGTTTACTCTCTCCATCCCTGTTTAAAAAGTGGTGTTGCATTAGCTACGCTCCAGTCCATAGGAACTGATCCAGAGTCGATAGAATGTTGGAAAATGATCACCAATGCATCCACTATTTCTAGGGCTACTTTCTTAAGTACTCTGAGATGCAGACTATCAGACCCCGGGGATTTATCGGCCTTCAATCCCATCAATTTCCCGAACACAATTTACCGCCTAATAAGGATATCCTTCAGTTCCTCCTTCTCACTAGACCCTCGGTTCCCTAGTACTTCTGGAAGGTTATTTGTATCTTCCTTCATGAAGACAGAACCAAAGTATTTGTTCAATTGGTCTGCCATTTCTTTGTTCCCCATTATAAATTCACCTGAATCCGACTGCAAGGGACCTATGTTTGTCTTCACTAATCTTTTTCTCTTCACATATCTATAAAAGCTATTGCAGTCAGTTTTTATGTTCCTGGCAAGCTTCCTCTCGTACACTATTTTCCCCCTTTAATTAAACCCTTTGTCCTCCTCTGCTGAGTTCTAAACTTCTCCCTGTCCTCAGGTTTGCTGCTTTTTCTGGCCAATTTATATGCCTCTTCCTTGGCCCAACGATGATGAAGGAGTGACAATATTTTTCCAAATCAGGATGGTGTGTGACTTGGAAGCGAGCTTGGAGATGGTGGTGTTCCCATCCGCCTGCTGCCCTTGTCCTTCTAGCCTTGGTAAGTTGCTGCAGTGCACCTTGTAGTTGGTACACACTGCAACCACGGTGCACTGGTGATGGAGGGAGTGAATGTTTAAGATGGTGGATGGGGTGCCAATCAAGTGAGCTGCTTTGTCCTGGATGGTGTCGAGTTTCTTGAGTGTTGTTGGAGCTGTGCTCATGTTTAAAGCCTCCTTGATAAAGTGCAACATCCCCACTGGCACCTTGGAATCCCTGGCCCAAGACCGCCCTGTGGAGCAATAGCATCCGGGAGGGTGCTAAGCACCTCGAGTCTCATCGCCGAAACCATACAGAAAACAAGCGCAAACAGCTAAAGGAGCGTGCAGCAAACCAGACTCCCCACCCACCCTTTCCTTTACTGACTGTTCCACCTGTGACAGAGACTGTAATTCTAGTATTGGACTGTATAGTCACCTGAGAGCTTACTTTTAGAGTGGAAGCTCTATTTCGAGGGATTGCCGATGAAGAAGCTCATCGAGGCACATGACATTCCATCACACTCCTGACTTGTGCCTTTAGATTATGGAAAAGCTTTGGGGAGTCAGGAGATGAGTTGTAGATTACCCAGCCTCTGACTTGCTCTTGTAGCCACAGTATTTATGAGGCTGGTCCAGTTAAGTTTCTGGTCAATGGTGACCCCCAGGATGTTGATGGTGGAGGATTCAGCGATAGTAATCTCGTTGAATGTCAAGGTGAGGTGGTTAGACTCTCTCCATTTTGGAGATAATCATTGCTGAACAATTGTGTGGTGTGAATGTTACTTGCCACTAATCAGCCCAGCCTGAATGTCGGGCAGGTCTTGTTGCATGCAGGCAGAGACTGCTTCATTATCTGAGGAGTTGCACTGCAAACATCAGCTAACATCTGCACTTCTGACCTGATGATGGTGGGACGCTCATGGATAAAGCAGCTGAAGATGGATGGGCCGAGCATGAGGAACCCCTGCTCCAATGTCCTGTGGCTGAGATGATTGGTCACAAACAACCACAACAATCTTCCTTTGTGCGAGGTATGACACCTGCCAGGGGAGAGTATTCTCCCCGATTCCCATTGACTTAAGTTTTACAACGGCTCCTGGATTCCACACTCGGTCAAATGCTGCCTTGCTGTCAAAGGCAGTCACTCTCACCTCATCTCTGGAATTCAGCTCTTTTGTCCATGTTTGGACCAAGATTGTAATGAATTCTGGAGCTGTGGTCCTGGCGGAACCCAAACTGAACATTGGTGAGCAGGTTGTTGGTGAGTAAGTGCCACTTGATAGCTCTGTTGATGAAACCTTCCATCACTTTGCTGATGATTGAGAGTAGGCTGATGGGGCGGTAATTGGCTGGATTGGATTTGTCCTGCTTTTTGTGGATGGGACATATCTGGGCATTTTTCCACTTTGTCAGTGTTGTAACTGCAATGGTAAGCCTCCCAACCTTTGGTTTACATCATCCCTATATGACATAACTTAGATCAATTGGGAATCAGGTACAACCCTGCATCACACTGATCCTTGATATGATAAATTGGTTGTTTAATTATCTCTCATATCTGCTGATTTCAATTATTGAAACAGACTTTTGTCTAATAATATCGTAGTGACATAGAAACATAGGAACAGGAGAAGGCCATTTAGCCCCTTGAGCCTCTTCTGCATTCAAGGAGATCTATGGCATATAACCATCGTTTCCCCATTTCCCTTAATACCTTTGGTTAACAGAAATCTATCAATCAGATTTTAAATTAACAATTCATCATCATCGTAGGCAGTCCCTCGGAATCGAGAAGAGAGTTCCAAACCCTTTGATTGTAGAAGAGTTTCCTAATTTTACTCCTGAAAGGTCTGGCTCTAATCTTTAGACTATGCACCAGTCCTGGACTCCCCAACTAGCAGAAATAGTTTCTCTGTATCTACCATATTTGTTCCACTTAATATCTTGAAAACTTTAATCAAATCACCCCTTAACCTTATAAATTGTAAGGAATACAATCCTAGTTCATGCAATTTCTCCTCGTAATTTAACCCCTGGAGTCCGGGTATCATTCTGGTAAACCTATGCCGCACTGCTTCCAAGGTCAATATATCCTTCGTAAGGTGTAGTGCCCAACACTGCTCACAATACTCCAAGTGTGGTTTAACCAGGGATTTTTATAGCAAAAGCATAACATCTACCACCTTGTATTCTAGTCCTCTAGATAGAAAGACCAGCATTCCATTAGCTTTTTGGATTATTTTCTGGATCTGTTCATGACATTTTAATAGTCTATGTACCTGGACCCCCAAGTCTCTTTGGACATCCATGAGTTGAAATTGTGTATTGCCCCATTTGAACAGCCAAGAGGCATGAGTTCCTGCTCGAGGTACGGAAGTCCAACCCCACGACCTATTACCACCCCCGAGAGCAAGTGGTGTGCAAAATATTGCACTCCAATTGCTCTGTGGGGTGCAAGCGGAGCAGAAGGGCTCCGTGACGGGTGCAGCGCAATGCAGTGGGACTCGTAGCACTGCCGCGTAGACGGTGCCCTCCCCTCTATTAAAGGGGAGAGCCAAGCTGCGGACTCTGCCGGGGGGAAATGGGCCCATCCCTGGACCACCAGGGAGCGGGATGCAGTGGCAGCAGTGGACACAAGCGGAGTGCCGGGCTGCAAGATCATAGCATGAACCCCGCAATCAAAGAGGAAGAAGGCTGTGACTGGTAAGTTGGTCATTTTTAAACCTTTGAACTCTGCCCCTATAATTTTCACCCCGCGAGCGGCCTACAGCACTCCCTGAAGCGGTTGCCTGCCGAAGCTTTAGGGAGTGCTACTGAATTTTCCACTCCGGGGCAAAAACGGATTGCTGCTTCATCATCGCCAGCGCAGTGGAGCGAAGCGCTCCCGGTTACCACCGCCGCGTAAATCCTACGGAATTTTGCGGGAGTCATTAGCGGCGCCGCGTCCGGGTGAAAAGTCATTTGCAAGCGCCCCGAATTTCTCCCCCCACCGCTGTTTTTAACTTTTCACCATTTAGATAGTACCCTGTTCTGTCCTGTTTAGGTTCAAAGTGTATGACCTCACATTTGCCGACATTGAAATCCATTTGCCATAGTTTTAGCCATTCTCTTAATCTATCAATATCTCTTTGTAATTTTATGCTTTCATCTCCACTGCCTACAATGCCGTCTATCTTTGTGTCATCGTCAAATTTGGATCTGTTGTTTCCTATCCCATCATCTATGTCATTAATAAATACAGTGAATAGTTAAGGCCCTAAAACAGATCCCTGCGGGGCACAACTAGTCACATCCTGCCAATTAGAGTACCTGCCCATTATCCCCACTGCTGTCTCTTGCCGCTCTGCCAATTTTCTAACCGGGTCAATAATATGCCTTCAATCCATGGACTTCACCGTATGTGGGACTTTATCAAATGCTTTCTGGAAGTCCATCCAACTAACATTCATTGACATTCCTCTGTCCACTATTTTAGTCACCGCTTCAGAAAATTCAATCAGATTCGTCAGGCATGATCTACCTTTCACAAATCTGTTGCTGGCTCTCTCTGATCAGCTGAAAACTGGGCAGGGCAATTTCGCCCCCTATGTCTCCTATTATCATCCTCATCCATTTATGAGAATAATTCAGAAAATGGCAAGGTTTCCTGGCAGCTCTGTTTGATGTTAATTACAGACAAGAAAAATATTGATATAAATTCCTGCACAGTTTCCAATTGTTATTGATTCTCGTGCACTGAAGCCAACAAAATCACAGGTGTTAGCTGTTTAGAAACTGTACGAAACCCATTTCATATGAAACATATTTTATTTTTCCAAATAAATGTAACTTCCTTCAGAAATGTTGTGTGCAATGAAACCATCGGTCACTTGTCCGCAGATAAATACTGAAATTCTCAGTGGTGGAGAAATAGACACACATTTGGAGCATTCTGATCTCTAGTAAAATCTAAGTTACAATCACAATTAGTGGCAATTTGATGCAACTTGCGACATTCTGTTAAGCAACCTCCTTTCTCCTTTGGTTCACAACAACATGTTTCGAGTAAGCCCAAGACTTCGTCGTGAAGTATACGGAACAGACTTTATTGATACATAGAAAGGTGATCGGCCTTAAATGTATACATAGCGTGACTTCTGTATCTTTCTATTAAACTGTTGAAACCAATGTTCCTTTATACACCATAATTTGACTACATCAAAGGAAAATGACATATCTATTTCCCAAATCCTCTGCAAACAGATTATCTATGAAAACAGTTTGCAATTGTTAACCCCAGAACCATTTCCCCTACACAAGACTTCCTGATGTAACATTTTCAGTCATCTTTGTACTGTATCTAATGGACATCTACTTCTCATGTTTATTACCGTAAAACTAAACATTAAACATTCAATAATGACATCATTACTAACCCTTATTACCTTACATAAGCATTTTACATTTCAGAAAACAAGCAATGCCTTCTCCTCACAACAATTAAAAGTCATCCTGTTTATAGCGGAAAGCCTGTTGCTTTAAGATACAGAGAAGTTCGACTGTTAATCCTTAACTCCCTAAGATGTCCAACATACAACTCTCCAGGATGTCTAACATACTCATCAAATAAACTTTGTCATCTTAGCTACATATGGTGAGCACTATCTACATAGCAGACTCCATTTCAATCACAAAGGAGACTACAGATTGGCCTAATTGAATAATATATTTTGGCCTGGTTTCCGCAGAACTTCCGGTGAACCTGTGGCATTGGAGCAGGAGTAACTCCAATAAAATTCCTGGCCAATGAACGAATTCTCAAAATTTGACATTTAACAAAACTTTATTCTCGAAGTATTAACCTCTTGAAACCTGAAGAGACCTTTTCTTCATTATTCCAACTTTTCTTTGATGTGTCATCTTTTTTGAGACCTGGAGGATAAATTTGTTTATATTATTCGAAAATGTCAAACTCTGCAGGAGTGTCTCCAGCACTCAACCGCAGCGAAGCATGATAATTAGAATCAGTTGGACTGCAATTTGGGGTTTGGAGATTGTTTTCTACATTCAGTACAAAAATGTGAAATCACGTTGAGTGTTCTGCACAAATCTATTAATGATTTATCACAAAAAGTAGAATTTTTCTCCCAAACAGCTGTCATGATCAGCAGTAGATGAGAATAAATTGTTAGTGATATATGTCTGTTTCAAAACCATCTCAAGATGAACCTTATTCTGTCTCTGTAATGCCAGTTATAGAAACAATCCAATTGTCATTTCCTTTCAAATCAATGGCACAATATAACTCCAAACTCCTGATCTGACCCCGAAACATCATCTCACACCATTTTGAATTTATACTTAGTATGGTAAAATTCCAGCCCAGTGCAAAGTGATGCTTAACACTTAATCAACTATGTGTTATGCTCCTCCTGTACCATGTGGGAACTCAGGGACGACACCAGTGTCCCTGACGACTATATCTGCAGGAAGTGTATCCACCTCAAGCTCCTGACGGTCCGCGTTGCGGAGTTGGAGCTGCGGGTGGATTCACTCTGGAGCATCCACGATGCTGAGAATGACATGAGTATCACGTGTAGCGAGTTGGTCTTACCGCAGGAGAAGAGTCCACAGCCAGCTAGGGAATGGAAGACCAGCAGGAAGAGTAGTGCAAGGAAGGTAGTGCAGGAGTCCCCTGTGGTCATCCCCCTGCAAAACAGATACACTGCTTTGGATACTGTTGAGGGGGATGACTCATCAGGGGAGGGCAGCAGCAGCCAAGTTCATGGCACCGTGGCTGGCTCTGTTGCACAGGAGGGCAGGAAAAAGAGTGGGAGAGCGATAGTGATAGGGGATTCAATTGTAAAGGGAATAGATAGACATTTCTGCGGCCGCAACCGAGACTCCAGGATGGTATGTTGCCTCCCTGGTGCAAGGGTCAAGGATGTCTCGGAGCGGGTGCAGGACATTCTAAAAATGGAGGGAGATCAGCCAGTTGTTGTGGTGCACATTGGTACCAACAACATAGGTAAAAAAAAGGATGAGGTCCTACGAAACGAATTTAAGGAGCTAGGAGCTAAATTAAAAAGTAGGACCTCAAAAGTAGTAATCTCGGGATTGCTACCAGTGCCACGTGATAGTCAGAGTAGGAATCGCAGGATAGCTCAGATGAATACGTGGCTTGAGCAGTGGTGCAGCAGGGAGGGATTTAAATTCCTGGGGCATTGGAACCGGTTCTGGGGGAGGTGGGGCCAGTACAAACCGGACGGTCTGCACCTGGGCAGGACCGGAACCAATGTCCTAGGGGGAGTATTTGCTAGTGCTGTTGGGGAGGATTTAAACTAATATGGCAGGGGGATGGGAACCAATGCAGGGAGACAGAGGGAAACAAAAAGGAGGCAAAAGCAAAAGACAGAAAGGAGATGAGGAAAAGTGGAGGGCAGAGAAACCCAAGGCAAAGAACAAAAAGGGCCACTGTACAGCAAAATTCTAAAAGGACAAAAGGTGTTAAAAAAACAAGCCTGAAGGCTTTGTGTCTTAATGCAAGGAGTATCCGCAATAAGGTGGATGAATTAACTGTGCAAATAGATGTTAACAAATATGATGTGATTGGGATTATGGAGACGTGGCTCCAGGATGATCAGGGCTGGGAACTTAACATCCAGGGGTATTCAACATTCAGGAAAGATAGAATAAAAGGAAAAGGAGGTGGGGTAGCATTGCTGGTTAAGGAGGAAATTAAGGCAATAGTTCGGAAGGACATTAGCTTGGATGATGTGGAATCTATATGGGTAGAGCTGCAGAATACCAAAGGGCAAAAAACGTTAGTGGGAGTTGTGTACAGACCTCCAAACAGTAGTAGTGATGTTGGGGAGGGCATCAAACAGGAAATTAGGGGTGCGTGCAATAAAGGTGCAGCAGTTATAATGGGTGACTTTAATATGCACATAGATTGGGTTAACCAAACTGGAAGCAATACGGTGGAGGAGGATTTCCTGGAGTGCATAAGGGATGGTTTTTTTGGACCAATATGTCGAGGAACCAACTAGGGGGGAGGCCATCTTAGACTGGGTGTTGTGTAATGAGAGAGGATTAATTAGCAATCTCGTTGTGCGAGACCCCTTGGGGAAGAGTGACCATAATATGGTGGAATTCTGCATTAGGATGGAGAATGAAACAGTTAATTCAGAGACCATGGTCCAAAACTTAAAGAAGGGTAACTTTGAAGGTATGAGGCGTGAATTGGCTAGGATAGATTGGCGAATGATACTGAAGGGGTTGACTGTGGATGGGCAATGGCAGACATTTAGAGACCGCATGGATGAACTACAACAATTGTACATTTCTGTCTGGCGTAAAAATAAAAAAGGGAAGGTGGCTCAACCGTGGCTATCAAGGGAAATCAGGGATAGTATTAAAGCCAAGGAAGTGGCATACAAATTGGCCAGAAATAGCAGCGAACCCGGGGACTGGGAGAAATTTAGAACTCAGCAGAGGAGGACAAAGGGCTTGATTCGGGCAGGGAAAATGGAGTACGAGAAGAAGCTTGCAGGGAACATTAAGACGGATTGCAAAAGTTTCTATAGATATGTAAAGGGAAAAAGGTTAGTAAAGACAAACATAGGTCCCCTGCAGTCAGAATCAGGGGAAGTCATAACAGGGAACAAAGAAATGGTGGACCAATTGAAGAAGTACTTTGGTTCGGTATTCACTGAGGAGGACACAAACAACCTTCCGGATATAAAAGGGGTCGGAGGGTCTAGTAAGGAGGAGGAACTGAGGGAAATCCTTATTAGTCTGGAAATTGTGTTGGGGAAATTGATGGGATTGAAGGCCGATAAATCCCCAGGGCCTGATGGACTGCATCCCAGAGTACTTAAGGAGGTGGCCTTGGAAATAGTGTCATTTTCCAACATTCCATAGACTCTGGATCAGTTCCTATGGAGTGGTGGGTAGCCAATGTAACCCCACTTTTTAAAAAAGGAGGGAGAGAGATAACAGGGAATTATAGACCGGTCAGCCTGACATCGGTAGTGGGTAAAATGATGGAATCAATTATTAAGGATGTCATAGCAGTGCATTTGGAAAGAGGTGACATGATAGGTCCAAGTCAGCATGGATTTGTGAAAGGGAAATCATGCTTGCCAAATCTTCTGGAATTTTTTGAGGATGTTTCCAGTAGAGTGGACAAAGGAGAACCAGTTGATGTGATATATTTGGACTTTCAGTAGGCTTTCGACAAGGTCCCACACAAGAGATTAATGTGCAAAGTTAAAGCACATGGGATTGGGGGTAGCGTGCTGACATGGATTGAGAACTGGTTGTTAGACAGGAAGCAAAGAGTAGGAGTAAATGGGGACTTTTCAGAATGGCAGGCAGTGACTAGTGGGGTACCGCAAGGTTCTGTGCTGGGGCCCCAGCTGTTTACACTGTACATTAATGATTTAGACGAGGGGATTAAATGTAGTATCTCCAAATTTGCGGATGACACTAAGTTGGGTGGCAGTGTGAGCTGCGA
Organism: Pristiophorus japonicus; assembly: GCF_044704955.1. Lineage (NCBI taxonomy): Eukaryota > Metazoa > Chordata > Chondrichthyes > Pristiophoridae > Pristiophorus > Pristiophorus japonicus. The sequence goes on from NC_091986.1 coordinate 124,241,831, forward strand.
GGAGGATGCTATGAGGCTGCAGAGCAACTTGGATAGGTTAGGTAAGTGGGCAAATGCATGGCAGATGAAGTATAATGTGGATAAATGTGAGGTTATCCACTTTGGTGGTAAAAACAGAGAGACAGACTATTATCTGAATGGTGACAGATTAGGAAAAGGGGAGGTGCAACGAGACCTGGGTGTCATGGTACATCAGTCATTGAAGGTTGGCATGCAGGTGCAGCAGGCGGTTAAGAAAGCAAATGGCATGTTGGCCTTCATAGCGAGGGGGTTTGAGTACAGGGGCAGGGAGGTGTTGCTACAGTTGTACAGGGCCTTGGTGAGACCACACCTGGAGTATTGTGTACAGTTTTGGTCTCCTAACCTGAGGAAGGACATTCTTGCTATTGAGGGAGTGCAGCGAAGGTTCACCAGACTGATTCCCGGGATGGCGGGACTGACCTATCAAGAAAGACTGGATCAACTAGGCTTGTATTCACTGGAGTTCAGAAGAATGAGAGGGGACCTCATAGAAACGTTTAAAATTCTGACGGGGTTAGACAGGTTAGATGCAGGAAGAATGTTCCCAATGTTGGGGAAGTCCAGAACCAGGGGACACAGTCTAAGGATAAGGGGTAAGCCATTTAGGACCGAGATGAGGAGGTATTTTTTCACCCAGAGAGTGGTGAACCTGTGGAATTCTCTACCACAGAAAGTTGTTGAGGCCAATTCACTAAATATATTCAAAAAGGAGTTAGATGGAGTCCTTACTACTAGCGGAATCAAGGGGTATGGTGAGAAAGCAGGAATGGGGTACTGAAGTTGCATGTTCAGCCATGAACTCATTGAATGGCGGTGCAGGCTAGAAGGGCCGAATGGCCTACTCCTGCACCTATTTTCTATGTTTCTATGTTTCTATGTGACAATTTCAACGTTACAAAAAAGAACCACACAGGGAGCAGGGTTCTGTGCATCTGTTTTAAGGAGAGTCTGTTTTTGTCATTGACCTCAGCATGAATTGCAACAATCCGTGGATGCAGTGTAACTCTGGTTTGCCTGCTGCACATACACCAATCTAAGGCTAGTAGCTGCAGTCTGACATGTTTCCTCATCTTTGTTTAGGATATTGCAATTGATTGACAGATTCCCCGTGTATTATTTATGTTGCATATATTGTTTGTCTCTTATTTTTTGCAGTTCAGATGTCACCACTTTGTGAATTATTCTCTACCTTGCCACAAACCACAATTAGCCACATTACAATCCTCTTGCCTGCAGATATGATTATCTATTAAAAATTGCTGTCCTACACTAACATAATTAAAATAGTTACATTATTGTAAAACATATTTAGTTACAAATATCATCGTTGCAACACTACTAAATTATATTTGAACTCGCCTTCTGAATTAATAAAGGGAATATTTAATGTTGAGCTCCTTTTAAGAATTTCAACACCGAACTATTTTAATTATAAAATGTCATGTTACCTCGAAAATGTTCAGAGAACCATAATATGATAAAAAATATTCCATTGATGAAGGCAAAATAGCTTTTATCTCTTTCTTCATTGGAATGCAAGTCCCTATTAAAATCTATTTTTCATGAATGAATTTAAAAGAAATTGGAGAATGATACATTTCTATTAATGTGGAACAAAAAAATGTTGAAGGCTTAAGAATACTGAAGTTCAAGAGCTTGAAAAAGAATGTTTTAATTGACCAAGATCTCCTGTGGCATTGCACATGGTGACTAAAGACCAATGATGTCGTCCAGCAGCAGTCACGATACTCTGAGCTCAAGTATGTTCAGTGCTGTGAAAGAGCAGAGAGACTTGGGTACAGATTCGCAGAACATTAAAGGCTGTAGGTTGATAAGGCTGTAAAAATATAAAATAAAAAAGGTAGTAGAATTTTAGGTTTTACTTTGAGAGGTACAGAATATAGAAGCTAAGAAATAATGAACTTTTATAAAACCTTACAACTAAGTTAGAGTTCGGCATTGGGCTCCACACTGTAAGAAGGATAGTGAGGCTTTCGTGAGGGTGCTACACGGATTCACTAGGATGCTGCCATGTCATGCCATGCCATGTCTGTATCTCTCCTTTTCTCTGTCTCGTGCTCTTACTTTCGCTTTTCCTCCCAATTCTTTCATTCCTGCTCTTCATGTTTTTTCTCCTTTTTCCTCATTCCCTTTCACCTGGTTTTTCCTCACTTTCTCTCCACATCTTCTTTCCATATCTTCTCTTTGCTCCCACTCTCTCCTGTCTCTGTTCACTCTCTCATTCCCCTCTGATTCCATGTTTCTGTTACTGGCTTGGCAACAACTGACCTTTTTTTTTGTTGTGGAGGCTGGTGCCATGGAAGGGTTAGAGGCAGGGGGGGGAAGTGAAAGTTGTAAAAATCTAAAACACGACTCCAACACGCCAACTTTCACCTTTTACTCAGCCGCGATGGGGGGCAGGCAGCCAACCCACTGCGATAAGGCGTGTTGGTATTGCAAATATTATAATGAGGCCTGAAGCCTCAACTTTAACCTGAAATTTCATCTCTGAATAATGCTCAGTTAAAAGCATGGTCTTGAAATTCCACAATCCTGCTCTACCACTGTAATTGTGGTGGATTGGGACTTGCCTCTGCTGGACCCAGGCGCTTCTGATCCTATCAGAGTTCCCTGGGTCAGGTGCATTTATATAAAGGCACAGCTGGACTGCCTGATTAGTAGGTAGGGGAAACTTTGCAGTAATGCCTGTGCCATTGTGTCCAGTTGCTGGTGATATAGGAGAGAGAATTATAGGAAGAAGTGGTTTGTTTCCAGAAAGGTAAATTCTTTACTGCAACGAACAGGTCATTTCCTTACTGTTACCATTCAAAGTCCTGTGGGCTCTATCTCTGCCAGGATGAGATGAAGCATAGAAACATAGAAACATAGAAAGTAGGTGCAGGAGTAAGATCATGCAACTTCAGTACTCCATTCCTGCTTTCTCTCCATACCCCTTGATCCGTTCAGCCATCAGGGCCACATTTAACTCCCTTTTGAATATATCTAACGAACTGGCCTCAACAACTTTCTGTGGTAGAAAATTATACAGCTTCACAATTCTCTGAGTGAAGAAGTTTCTCCTCATCTCGGTCCTAAATGGCTTACCCCTTATCCTTAGACTGTGACCCCTGGTTCTGGACTTCCCAAACATTGGGAACATTCTTCCTGCATCTAACCTATCCAATCCCGTCAGAATTTTATATGTTTCTATGAGATCCCCTCTCATTCTTCTAAATTCCAGTGAATATAAGCCTAGACGATCCAGTCTTTCTTCATATGTCAGTCCTGCCATTCCAGGAATCAGTCTGGTGAACCTTCGCTGAACTCCCTCAATAGCAAGAATGTCCTTCCTCAGATTAGGAGACCAAAACTGCACACAATACTCAAGGTGTGGTCTCACCAAGGCCCTGTACAACTGCAGTAAGGCCTCCCTGCTCCTATACTCAAATCCCCTCGCTATGAAGGTCAGCATGCCATTTGCCTTTTTTATTGCCTGCTGTACCTGCATGCCTACTTTCAATGACTGATGTACCATGACATCCAGGTCTCGTTGCACCTTCCCTTTTCCTAATCTGTCACCATTCAGATAATAATCTGCCTTCCTGTTTTTGCAACCAAAGTGGATAACCTCACACTTATCCACATTATACTGCATCTGCCATGCATTTGCCCATTCACCTAACCTTCCAAGTTCCCCTGCAGCCCCCTAGCTTCTTCCTCACAGCTCGCACTGCCACCCAGCTTAGTGTCATCTGCAAACCTGGAGATATTACATTCAATTCCTTTGTCTAAATAATTAATGTATATTGTAAATAGCTGGGGTCCCAGCACTGAAGGTTGCGACACCCCACTAGTCACTCCCTGCAATTCTGAAAAGGACCCGTTTATTCCTACTCTTTGCTTCCTGTCTGCCAACCAGTTCTCTATCCACGTCAATACATTATCCACAATACCATGTGCCTTAATTTTGCACACTAATCTCTTGTGTGGGACCTTGTCAAAAGCCTTTTGAAAGTCCAAATACACCACATCCACTGGTTCTCCCTTATCCACTCTACTAGTTACATCCTCAAAAAATTCTAGAAGATTTGTCAAGCATGATTTCTCTTTCATAAATCCATGCTGACTTTGACCGATTCTGTCACTGCTTTCCAAATGCGCTGCTATTACATCTTTAATAATTGATTCCAATATTTTCCCCACTCCCAATGTCAGGCTAACCGGTCTATAATTCCCTGTTTTCTCTCTCCCTCCTTTTTTAAAAAGTGGGGTTATATTAGCTACCCTCCAATCCATAGGAACTGATCCAGAGTCCATGGAATGTTAGAAAATGACCACCAATGCATCTATTATTTCTAGAGCCACTTCCTTAAGTACTCTGGGATGCAGACTATCAGGCCCTGGGGATTTATCAGCCTTCAATCCCATCAATTTCCCTAACACCATTTCCTGACTAATAAGGATTTCCCTCAGTTCCCCCTTCTCGCTTGACCCTCGGTCCCCGAGTATTTTCGGGAGGTTATTCGTGTCTTCCTCAGTGAAGACAGAACCAAAGTATTTGTTCAGTTGGTCTACCATTTCCTTGTTCCCCATTATGAATTCACCTGATTCTGACTGGAAGGGACCTCATTAGACTTCATTAATCTTTTTCTCTTCACAGAAGCTTTTGCAGTAAGTTTTTATATTCCCTGCAAGCTTATTCTCATACTCTATTTTCCCCCTCCTAATTAAACCCTTAGTTCTCCATTATATTGGAGGCAATGGAGGTGGCGTGGCAGGATTGGGTGGGTGAAGTCATCTGACTCACCCAAAGGGGCATCTTTTGACATCAAAAGGGGGAGTCACAAGAAGCAGCCACCCCCACTGCTTAATCAGAGGTCCTGCATAACTAGGCCCCATCGTACAATTGTTCCCCCATAGGGCCTATTTTTTTTATCAGATCATATCAAAACATGAGAAATGCAACATCCCATTTTTTTTTGATGAACATGTGTCTAAGGAAAAACTTTAGTTTTGTTGGTTGTGACTTCATCCCACCCTCTTCAGCCTTGGAAATCTCATGAGCCTTGCCAAAAACTTTGGGGCCAAAATTGCCCTGCTTTGCGACACCAGTTAGCGCCTCGGGGATGGGGGCGCTAATGGGGTGCAAAACAGTTTTCATCCGGAGGGAAGGGGGCGCAAATGGCGGGAGCTAACGGAGGTGCTGCCATGGTAACGCGTGCCCTACTGGTAGTGCCCTGGGCTGCCACGCAAACTATGATGACGTCATTGCTGGTTGCACACCGGCCTCTTAGCTTAACGCCCCGACCGCATTCTGCCCAGCAGCAGAAATTGCCCTGCACCCCATGAGGCTGCTGCCAATGGTGTCTGCGGCAGCCTCTTGGATCGCGAACCGGGCCAACATCCGCTCCCAGTGCTGAAGTTATAGGGGAAGTTACAAGCACCCATCATCATCATTTTGGCACTTTGGCCAACTCGCCGGTCGGCCCAAAATCTGCCTCCCTTGCGTGATCCGGGCCACCATCGTGCAGCCCGGCACTCCATTTTTGGATGCCGGGCTGCAGCCTCGGCCAATTGCCGCCTTGATGGCCCAGTGGAGGCCATCAAATGACTGGCAAAGTGCACAATGGCCCTCCTCTTTAACTGAAGGGGAGGGGTATTGTCATGTATCTCACACTACTGTGCATAACTGTATCTCACCATGCTATACATGACTGTAACTAGAGCTGACCTGTAACCACTAGCTTACCTTACCACCAGGAGTGCACTTGCAGGAGACACTGGATACCTGTCCCAGACAGGTATATAAGGTCAGGTCTCAGGCAAGTGTGGCATTTGAGAGCTGTATAACAAAGGTGCAGGTCCTGAGTGACCTTGACTTCAGTATGTGCCTCGTGTGAATCTGTACTGCAGGGACAGGACTTTACAGGTATTGCAACGCATCAGCGCTACACTGAGCAGCCGCGTAGCACTGACCAACTTACCCCAGTAGCGCCCCGGAACCCGTCCCTACAGGAAGTGCAGCGCGCAAGATTGCGCTCCACTTCCTGTGACGGATAGTAACTGCAATTTCGCTGCCGGATTAGGACTTCTGCACCGGGCACAGGAAGTCCCACCCTGAGTCCGTTACTGGTCCCAATCAGAATGCTGGGGAATTTCTCCCCCTTTGAATTTTTTCTCCTAGCATGGCATTCCCCTTTAATTAACTCTGACTCTCTAAGTTTAACTGACGTTCAATTTGATGCTCCCATCAGTATTTTACTCCCTGTAACTCAACCAACCACATCTGCAACTGGACCTGTGTTAATAAACTGACCGTGGAAAATTGGGTGCAAATAGGACACTTCCATTTAGGTTTGTGCATAACTTGTTTCTAACCACTGAGTGTAACGTGTGCCCATATTAGAAAATCTAGGCTACAGTTTCTGTTTATGTCCTTTTCTGGAGTAATTCTTGACTGATTTCAGAATTTGGGTGAATGTAAATTATGTTTGTCTTGTGTCGCGCACAGAATTATACCTTCAGGCAATTTTTGTAAATGGGAAGGAGGAAGAGAGAAAAAGAGCAGGCCTGAAAAATACAAACCACCGATGTCTGTGGCTGCTGATAGGAAGGCAGTGGATCAGGAGTGAGCATCCTGCAAATTTTGCAAATAAATGCAATTTGCACTCTTTCCAGCCTGTTGGCTGCCTGCTGACCTGCGGATGAAGTTGCTGCTTTATCTGATTGAACTTACAGTGCTTCAGGCGAATGGGTTGTTCCCTGTGCTGTTATTGGTGGATTTAAAGAGTGTTCTAATAGCGGGAGAGAGACTTAATATAGTTTTATCTCCTAACATTTTACAGGCAATTTTTTATCTCATTTATATTGTTTTGTCACTGTTACAGAGGGTTAAAAGTATAATCTTTTCGTTTTTAGTTTTTAAAATGAATGTGATAATGAAGGAATTATGATTTAATCAGAATATGTATGTGAAGATAAACACTGCATATTCATTTTCCAGTTTCTTGCGGCCCTTCCTGAGGGACCGGCAGCTTAGTCAGAGGTGTCATTGAGCAAAGGATGATCTCATAACGTTGAATAACAAGTATGAATCTAAAGTTTTCATTTGTCCCTTTACCCTTTGGGATTGAACTTGCATAAAGAGACTTCCCAGATGGCTGTGGGTAAATCATAAAATAGAATCATAGAATCGTTACAGCACAGTAGGAGGCCATTCAGCCCATCGAGCCCATGCTGGCTTCCTGCAAGAGCACTTCAGCTAGTCCCAATCCCCTGCCCTTTCCCCATAGCCCTGCAAATATTTTTCCTTCGGGTACTTATCTAATTTCCTTTAGACAGCCACAATTGAATCTGCCTCCACCACCCTTTCAGGTCGTGCATTCCAGATCATAACCACTGATAAGAACATAAGAAATAGGAGCAGGAGTAGGCCATTCGACCCCTCGAGCCTGCTCTGCCATTCGATAAGATCATGGCTAATCATGTACCTCAGCTCCACGTTCCTGCACTATCCCCATATCCCTTGATTCCCTTAATATCCAAAAATCGAGCGATATCTGTCTTGAATATACACAACGACTGAGCCTCCACAGAATTCTGGGGTAGAGAATTCCAAACATTCACCACCATCTGAGTGAAGTAATTTCTCCTCAACTCTATCCTAAATGGCCGATCCCTTATTTTGAGACTGTGACCCTTGTTTCCAGATTCCCCGGCCAAGGGAAATATTCTCCCTGCATCTACCCTGTCACGCCCTGTAAGAATTTTCTTTGTTTCAATGAGATCACCTCTCATTCTTCTAAACACTGGAGAATATAGGCCCAGTCTACTTAATCTCTCCTCATAGGATAATCCCCTCATCCCAGGAATCAGTCTGGTCAACCTTCATTGCACTTCATCGATGGCAAGTATATCCTTCCTTAGGTAAGGAGACCAAAACTGTACAAAATACTCCAGGTGTGGTCTCACCAGGGCCCTATATAATTGCAGTAAGACTCTTATACTCAAATCCTCTTGTAATAAAGGCCAACATACCATTTGCTTTCTTAATTGCTTGCTGTACCTGCATGTTAACTTTCAGTGATTTGTGTACAAGGACATAAGAACTTAAGAACATAAGAATTAGAAACAGGAGTAGGCCATCTAGCCCCTCGAGCCTGCTCCGCCATTCAATAAGATCATGGCTGATCTGGCCGTGGACTCAGCTCCACTTACCCGCCCGCTCCCCGTAACCCTTAATTCCCTTATTGGTTAAAAATCTATCTATCTGTGACTTGAATACATTCAATGAGCTAGCCTCAACTGCTTCCTTGGGCAGAGAATTCCACAGATTCACAACCTTCTGGGAGAAGAAATTCCTTCTCAACTCGGTTTTAAAATGGCTCCCCCGTATTTTGAGGCTGTGCCCCCTAGTTCTAATCTCCCCGACCAGTGGAAACAACTTCTCCGCCTCTATCTTGTCTATCCCTTTCATTATTTTAAATGTTTCTATAAGATCACCCCTCATCCTTCTGAACTCCAACGAGTAAAGATCCAGTCTACTCAATCTATCATCATAAGGTAACCCCCTCATCTCCGGAATCAGCCTAGTGAATCGTCTCTGTACCCCCTCCAAAGCCAGTATATCCTTCCTTAAGAAAGGTGACCAAAACTGCACGCATACTCCAGGTGCGGCCTTACCAATACCCGATACAGTTGCAGCAGGACCTCCCTGCTTTTGTACTCCATCCCTCTTGCAATGAAGGCCAACATTCCATTCGCCTTCCTGATTACCTGACCCAGATGACACCCAGATCCCTTTGAACACCAACATTTCCCAATGACAATTTTTCTATTTTTCCTATCAAAGTGGCTAACTTCACATTTCTCCACATTATATTCAATTTGCCATGTTCTTGTCCACTCACTTAGCCTGTGTGTATCCCCTTGAAGCCTCTTTGCATGTTCCTCACAACTTACATTCTCACATAGCTTGGTATCATCAGCAAACTTGGATATATTATATTTGGTTCCCTCATCCAAATCATTGACATAGATTGTGAATAGCTGAAGCCAAAGCATTGATTCTTGTTGTACCGCAGTAGTTACAGCCTGCCAATCTGAAAATTACCCATTTATTCCGACTCACCGTTTTCTGTCTGTTAACCAATTCTCAATCCTTGCAAGTATATTACTCCCAATCCCATGAGCCCTAATTTTGTTTAATAACCTCTTATGTGGCACCTTACCGAATGTCTTCTGAAAATTCAAATACACCACATCCACTGGATCCCCCTTATCTAGTCTGCTCGTTTCAACCTCAAAAATCTCAAACAGATTTGTCAAACATGATTTCCCTTTCATAATCCATGTTGACTCTACCCAATCCTATTATTATTTTCCAAGTGCCCTGTTATCACATCCTTAATAATAGATTTTAGCATTTCCCCTACTACTGATATCAGGTTAACTGATCTGGACTTCCCCATGCTCTCTCGCGCTCCTTTGTTAAATAGCAGGGTTACGTTTGCTGCCTTCCAATCCACAGGAACGGTTCTAGAATCTATGGAATTTAGGAAGATGACAAATAATGCATAAACTATTTCTTATAGCCACCTCTTTTAAAGCCCTGGGATAAAGGCCATCAGGTCCTGGGGATTTTTTGGCTTTCAGTCCCATTTATTTCTCCAACACTTTTTTTACTGATACTGATTTCTTTCAGTTCCTCATTCTTGCTCGACCCTTAGTTCGCCACTATTTCCGGGAGGTTTTTGCATCTTCTTCCATGAAGAGAGACACAAAGAATTTGTTTAATTTCTCTGCCATTTCGTTATTCCTCATTATAATTTCTCCTGTCCGCATAAAAAGGTTGCTGGATGCGACTCACTGCGTAAAAAAGTTTTTCCTCATGTCGCATTTGGTTCTTCTGCCAATCACCTGACATCTGTGTCCTCTGGTGCTCGGCCCTTCCGCCAATGGGAACATTTTCTCTCTATCTGCTCTGTCCAGACCTCAAATGATTTTAACACCTCTATTAAATCTTCTCTAAATCTTCTCTGCTCGGAGATATACCATGAAATGGAATGTACCATGCAGTGTAGTACTGAGCCTAATAGATCAGAAGGCCAAACGTTGAACCCACTGTCTGCTTAGTTAGCTGATTTCAGTTGTAGTGGCATTAATAGCTTGAATATCTCAGCCACTGCATGCCTATCCTCCTCTCACTATAGTTTTTCTCCCATCTATTCTCTCATCCTGATGGCCTCTCCTCCATTTACCTTTCTTTCACTCTTGACTTTTGATCAATTCAACTGCCCATCACACAATTACTGCTCCTTGGCTTTATGCTTACTAATCTAGTCAATGGCAACCCTTCCTCTGGCTCTATGTCATGCCCTTCCATCTCATATGATTACTTTGGGTGAGCTCCAAGAGTCGATCCTTGGCCCCTTTGTCTCATCTACATTCTGCCTATTACCTCCATCCTTAAAAACAAAATTCACGATAACCTGGCTGCCTACAAACTGCAATTTAATACATTTTTACACATCCTTACTCAACCATCCAGACTTAGCCTTGAAAATATCAAACAATTCCAGATAATTGTTTATTTAGTGTTCTCTACTCTGCATTTGCTTTAGTTTTTCAATGTGTGTCCACTGCACACACCAAAGCTCTGAGAGATACTGTTTAAATAGATATTGAGTATGCACTTCCATTCTCTATATTGCTGATTATACTAAATGGTAAGTGCTTTGTTATTCAGTATATCACTGCAGTCCATTCCATTTACATAACCTTCTATCTGACATCAAGTAATAGAAGAAGAATAATAAAAAAAGCTAATTTCCATCTTGGTCTTCACAGGCTGCATGCTGAAACAGTTATCTGTGCAATGCTATTTTAACAAGCTAAAATGGAATCATATTTTAATGGAGGTGTTGATTTTAAATTCAATCTTGAACTCAAAGCATGTGTTCAAAATGTTAATGGGTCCTTAACTTATGCCCATCCTTCAACAGATTCCAACAGAACATAAGTATATAAGAAATAAGAGCTGGACGAGGCCATTTGGCCCTCTGAGCCTACTCCACCATTCAATAAGATCATGCCTGATCTTCTACCTCAACTCCACCTTCCTGCACTGTTCCCATATCCCTTACTTCCCTTTGTTCCCAAAAATGTATTGACCTCTGTCTTGAATATCCTCAACGAATGAGCATCTATAGCTCTCTGGGGTCGAGAATTGCAAAGATTCATAACCGTTTGAGTGAAGAAATTTCTCCTCATCTCAGTCATAAATGGCCAACTCCTTATTTTGAGACTGTGACCCTGTGTTCTAGAATCCACAGCCAGAGGAAACATCTCTCAGCATGAACCCTGTCAAGCCCCTGAAGAATATTATCTGTTGCAGTTAGTTCACCTCTCATTCTTCTAAACTCTAGGGAATATAGGCCTAGTCTACTCAATCTCTCCTCATAGGGCAACCCCCTCATCCCAGGAACCAGTTTAGTGAACCTTCGTTGCATTCCCTCCAATGGGAAGTATGTCTTTCCTTGGTTAAAGACACCAGAACTGTAAACAGTACTCCAGGTGTGGCCTCACCAATGCCGTGTATAATTGTAGTAAGACTTCTTTACTGTTATACTCTAATTCATTTGTAACAAAAGCTAATACACCACTTGCTCTCCTATTAGCTTGCTGTACCTGCATGTTAACTTTCTGTGATTCATACACCCAAGTCCCTCTGAATGCAAATATTTCCCAATCTCTCACCATTCAAAAAATATTCAGTTTTTTTGTTTTTCCTATCAAAATGGATAACTTCACACTTCCCCACATTGTATTCCATTTGCCATGTTCTTGCCCATTCAGTCGACCTGTCGATATCTCTCTGCAGCCTCTTTGCATCCTGCTCACAGCTTACTTTCCTACTTAACTTCGCATCATCAGCAAAATTGGATCCTTTACACTCAGTCCTTTCATCTAAGTCATTAATATAGATTGTAAATAGCTGAGGCCCAAGTATTGACCCTTGTGGTACCCCGCTTGTTACAGCCTACCAATGCAGAAAAAGTCCCGTTTATTCCTACTCTCTATTTTCTGTCCCATAACCAATCCTCAGTCCATGCCAATATATTACCCCCAATCCCATGAGTCCTAATTTTGTGTAATAACCTCTTGTGTGGCACCTTATCAAATGCTTTTTGAAAATGCAAATACACTACATCGACTGGTTCCCCCTTATCCATCCTACTAGTTAAATCTTCAAAAAATTCTAACAGATTTGTCAAACACGATTTCACTTTCATAAAACCATGTTGATTCTGCCTAATCATATTATGATTTTCTCAGTGCCCTGTTACTACGTTCCCAATAATAGATTCTAACATTTTGCCTACTACTGATGTCAGGCTAACTGGCCTATAATTCACCATTTTTTCTATTCCTCCTTTCTTAAATAGTGGGGTTGTGTTTGCTACATTACATTCTTGGGGACTGTTCTAGAATCTCCGGATTTCTGGAAGATTAATATCAATGTATCCATTATCTCTGCAGCTGCCTCTTTTAAAACCTTAGGATGCAGATCATCAGGTCCAGGGGATTTGTCGCCACTCAGTCCCATTAATTTATCCAGTACTATTTTACTTATAATGATTTCTTTAAGTTCCTCATTCTCTATAGACCCTTGGTTCCCCATTATTTCCGGAATGTTTTTTATGTCTTCTGCCATGAAGACAGATACAACGTTTTTGTTTAATGTCTCTGCCATTTTCCTTTTTGCCCATTATATTTTCTCCTGTCTCTGCCTCTAATGGGCCCATGTATACTTTCACTAAACTCTTCCTATTTACATACCTATAGAAATGTTTGCAATCTGTTTTTATGTCTCTTGCTAATTTACTCTCAGTCTTTTTTCTCTTTCCTTGTCAATTTCTTGGTCCTCTTTTGCTGAATTCTAAAATCCTTCCAATCCTCGGGCTTACGAATCTTTTTGGCATTATAAGCCTGTTCCTTTGATCTAATGCTATCTTTAACTTCTTTTGTTAGCCTTGATTGGACCATTTTTCTCATGGGATTTTTGTGCCTTAGAGGTATGTATAGTTGTTGTAAATTATGTATTAATTCTTTAAGTGCTAGCCATTGCTTGTCTACCATCATACCCTTTAACATATTGCCCAGTCTACCTTATCCAACTCGCCCCTCATACCTACGTAGTTTGATTTGTTTAGGTTTAAGACTTTATGAAATCGCTTTCAAACTCAATATAAAATTCTATCATATTATGGTCACTCTACCCTAAAGGTCCCTTTATAGCAAGGTTATTTATTAACCCTTTCTCATTGCACAATACTAGATCTAAAATAGCCTATTCTCTAGTTAGTTCCTCAACATACTGATCTAGAAAACCATCTTGTTTACATTCCATGAATTCATCCTCCACACTATTACTGCAAATTTGGTTTGCCCAGTCTATATGTAGATTAAAGCCCCCCATGATTATTGTATTACCTTTGTTACATGCACCTCTAACTTCCTGATTTATACTGTGCTCTACATTACCACTACTGTTTGGGGGCCTATAAACAAATCCCACAAATGTTTTCTGCCCCATGATATTTGTTAGCTCCACCCAAACTGATTCCATTTCTGCATTTTCTCTCTACTGTTTTTATCCCATCCTTTATTATCAAGGCTACCCCTCCTCCATATCCATTTTGCCTATCTCTTCGAAAAGTTAAGTATCCTGGAATATTTAGTTCCCAACCTCGGTCACTTTGCAGCCACGTCAACGTAAGGGCTATGAGATCAAACCTGTTCATTTCTATCTGCGCTATTAATTCTTCTACTTTGTCGCAAATGCTTCGCACATTCAGATATGGTGCCTTTAGCTTTGACTTTTTTCTATTTTTCCCTGATGTCACCTTAATCACTGAGGCCCTATTACTTTTGTTACTCTCTCTGTCCTTTCCTGACCCACTCTGCTTATTTTTACCCCAAACTCTGCTCTGTTCTAGAGTCTTGACATTTCTCTTGCTACTTTTAAATTTACTCTTTCTTGAATCCTACATCCCGCCCCCACCCCGCCCAGCCCCCATTCCCTTCCCTTCATTAGTTTAAAGCCCTGTCTACTGCCCGAGTTATTCAATTCACCCAGGATACTGATTCCCATCCGGTTTAAGTGGAGCCCGTCCCAACGGAACAGCTCCCTCTTTCCCCAGTACTGGTGCCCATGCCCCATGAAGCAAAACCCCAGCCTCCCACACCACTCTTTGAGCCACGCATTTAACCTTCTAATCTGCTTATCCTGATGCCAATTGGTGTGTGGCTCAGGCAACAATCCAGAGATTTTTCCGTTTGAGGTTCTGCTTTTTAATTTGGACCCCAACTCCTCAAATTCTCTCAGCAGAACCTCATTCCTAGATCTACCGCTGTTGTTGGTTCCTATGTGGACCACGACAACTGGATCCTCCCCTTCCCACTCCAAGTTCTTCTCCAGCTGCGATCGAATGTCTTTAACCCTGGCACAGGGCAGGCAGCACTACCTTCTGAATTCCTGGTCGCGGCTGTAGAGAACAGTATCTATCCCTCTGACTATACTGTCCCATACCACAACTACATTCCCCCCACTTGAATTGCCTCCAGCACCATGGTGCCATGGTCAGCTTGCTCATCCATACTGCAGGCTTTTCCCTCATCCACGCATGGAGCAACAACCTCATACCTGTTCGATAAGGACAAATGTCGAGCCTCCTCCAGCACTGCACCTGGGGTCCCCTTACCTGCCTGAGTTGTAGTCACATTCTCCTGTACCTGACTACTGTCATGTGTGTAACCACAATGTAATACGACTGTATTACTGTGGACACTCAACCTAGATGCACACCTTGACCACTAGGGTAAACTTGTGGGAGACACTCCTTACCTGATCACTCAGGCATAAAAAGGGAGGTCCCATGCAGGGTCATCGTCATTGGAGTCCTGTGAATAAAGGTCACAGAGTGACCTTGTCCCCAGAATGTGCCTCATGTGGTTTCATACTGTAGAGTAAGGACTTTACATTGGCAACGAGAAACAGGAATTCACGACCCACGAGAATGGCCACCGGTAGCACAGAGGAACGGTACTGTGTTGGGGAAGACTGGGATGATTTTGTTGGGAGGCTTCAGCAAAGCTTCATGATGAAAGAATGGCTGGGGGATGCAGCGGCCGACAAGCGAAGGGCTCATCTTTTAACCGGCTGCGCACCAAAAACTTACGCGCTCATGAAGGACTTACTAGCACCCAAAAAGCCGGTGGACAAAACCTTTGAAGAACTTAGCACCTCAAACCGGTGAGTAGCATACATATGGCTCAACACAGATTCCACACTCCCGACGTCGTGAAGGAGAGAGCATACCGGACTTCGTAGCGGACCTCCGGCGTTTGGCCAGCCTCTGCAAGTTCACAGATGCCTGCAGAGGGGAGATGCTAAGGGACTTCTTTATCAAGGGCATTGGTCATGCGGGAATTTTCCGCAAATTAATTGAGACCAAGGATTTGACCTTGGAAGCGACGGCGTTGACAGCTCAAACTTTCATGGTGCGGGAGGAAGAGAAGGAAATATTATACGCACGCAATTCTACCTTAACGCGGCAATGGATCAGGGAGTCAACATCATCAATGCGACTCAGAGCCTCGCAGGCAGGCAGGGGCAGTCCGACACACCCCAGGCAGCAATAGACTCCAGAGTAGGACTTCAACAGAGACAATGGCAGGCTGAACGGACATTCACGCCATCACAGTGGACAATGCGGCCCGGGATGGGGCCATTGACACCCACCAATAGGGTACTTAAGAGCAGTCAAAGGGACAGTCAGCGCAGAATGCTTGGCCATAGTCCCTTTGTTCCCAACAATGGAAACTTTAACTCATGCTGGAGGTGTGGGGGAAAACACTCAGCTAGATCTTGCAGATTTCTGCAAGATCTGCAATCTCAGTGGCCACTTAGCTCGAATGTGCAGGAAGCCTGCAACCAGACTAATATATGAGGCGGATGGAGCAGAAAAGGGTTCTTTGAGGCAGGATGACTTCTGGGGCAAATCGATGGACGCCGAGGTTCAGCGGGTCCATGTGACGAATATTCACAGTTCATACACCAAAACGCCACCAATGATGATGAGGGTTTTATTAAACGGTATCCCAGTATGCATGGAACTGAACACTGGGGCCAGCCAGTCACTCATGGGCATTCAGCAATTTGAGAAGTTATGGCCATTTAAAGCCAGCAGATCCAAATTAGCACGTATTGAGACACAATTACGGACTTACACTAAAGAAATCATTCCGGTAATAGGCAGTGCAATATTGGCTGTCACACACAATGGGTTAGTGAATTGGCTGCTGCTCTGGATTGTCCTGGGTAATGGTCCGCACTGTTGGGGAGGAGCTGGTTTGCCGAGATGAACTGGAAATGGGGGGATGTTCATGCAATGTCATCTGTGGAGCGAAGTTCATGCTCACAAGTCCTACAACAATTCAATTCATTATTCCAACCTGGCGTCAGGACTTTCAAAGGCACTAAAGTAGTGATACACATCACCCCGGACGCCAGGCCAGTGCACCACAAAGCCAGAGCGGTGCTGTATGTGATGCGGGCAAAGATCGAGAGCGAATTGGACCGGCTGTTGAGAGAGGGCATCATCTCACCCATTGAATTCAGCGACTGGGCGAGCTCCATCGTTCCCGTCCTAAAAGCGGATGGCTCTGTCAGGATCTGTGGCGACTACAAGGCCACCATCAATCGGGTGTCCCTACAAGATCAATACCCGCTCCTGAGAGCGGAGGACCCCTTCGCCATGCTGGCAGGCGGCAAGCTGTTCACCAAGTTGGATCTCACTTCAGCCTATATGACCCAGGAACTGGCCGACGAATCTAAACTACTGACCACCATCACCACGCACAAGGGACTGTTCATTTATAACAGATGCCCGTTTGGCATTCGATCAGCGGCTGCGATTTTTCAAAGAAACATGGAAAGCCTGCTTAAATCCATTCCTGGAACGATCGTATTCCAGGACGACATCCTCATCATGGGTCGAGACACCAAGGAGCACCTCCACAACCTGGAGGAGGTGCTACGCTGACTGGACCGGGTAGGCCTGCAACTCAAGAAGTCTAAATGTGTATTCTTAGCTCCTGAGGTTGAGTTTCTGGGCAGGAGGGTTGCTGCAGATGGGATTCGGTCCACCGAATCCAAAACAGAGGCGATTCGACGAGCACCCAGGCCCTGCAACGCATCGGAGTTGCATTCATTCCTGGGACTGTTGAACTACTTTGGGAACTTTCTGCCGAACTTGAGCACGTTGTTGGAGCCGCTACACATGCTTCTGCATAAGGGGTGCGATTGGTTTTGGGGGGGACTGTCAGGAACGGGCTTTTGATCGGGCGCGAAACCTACTTTGTTCAAACAAGTTGTTGACCCTGTACGACCCCTGTAAAAAATTGGTTCTGACATGTGATGCATCGTCCTATGGGCTTGGGTGCGTGTTGCAGCAGGGCAATGCTGAGGGTCAACTACAACATGTGGTTTATGCCTCCAGGTCGCACTCTCAAGCAGAACGGGGATATGGGATGGTCGAGAAGGAAGCGCTTGCATGTGTCTATGGTGTAAAAAAAAAATGCATCAGTACCTCTTTGGTAGGAAGTTTGAATTAGAGACGGATCACAAGCCATTAACATCCCTGTTATCAGACAGCAAGGCTATCAATGCCAACGCATCAGCTCGCATACAGCAATGGGCTCTCACGCTGGCTGCTTATGACTACTCCATCCGGCACCGGCCCGGCACTGAAAATTGTGCTGACGCGCTCAGCAGGCTTCCACTGGCCACCACTGAGGGGGCAGCGGAGCAAAGCGCCAAGATGGTCATGGCTGTCGATGCCTTTGACAGCGCAGGCTCCCCCATCACAGCCCACCAGATCAAAATCTGGACAAATAGATCCCCTCCTATCTCTGATTAAGAAATGTGTCCGGACTGGAGATTGGGCGCCCGCACACGGAGCATGCCCTGAGGAGGTCAGACAGTTCCACAGATGGATGGATGAGCTCTCCATCCAAGCCGACTGCCTACTAGGGGGCAGCCGGGTAGTTATGCCCCAGAAGGGCAGAGAGGCATTCATCAGGGAACTCCACGGCGAGCATCCAGGCATTGTGCTGATGAAGGCCATTGCCTGGTCACACGTTTGGTGGCCTGGAATTAATTTAGACCTGGAACACTGTGTTCGCAGGTGCACGACGTGTGCTCAGCTGGGTAATGACCCCAGGGAGGCCCCGCTCAGCCAGTGGCCCTGGTCCATCAGGCCATGGTTACACATTCATGTTGACTACACAGGCCCGTTCATGGGAAAGATGTTCCTTATTGTGGTAGATGCATACTCGAAATGGATCGAGTGCATCATTCTGAATTCATGCACATCATCCACCACCGTGGAAAGCCGACATGCGATCTTTGCAACCCATGGTTTGCCGGACATCCTGGTTAGTGATAATGGCCCATGTTTTACAAGCTACGAATTCCGAGAGTTTATGTCGGGCAATGGCATCAACCACGTCAGGACTGCACTGTTCAAGCCGGCCTCCAATGGCCAGGCAGAACATGCGGTCCAAATCATTAAGCAAGGTATGCTCAGGATTCAAGGACCCTCCTTGCAATGCCGCCTATCGCGTCTCCTGCTGGCCTATAGAGCCCGACTGCATTCGCTCACAGGGGTCCCACCCGCAGAGCTACTAATGAAAAGGACACTCAAAACTCGATTGTCCCTCATTCACCCAGTCCTGACGACATAGTTGAGGGCAAGCGCAAGTCACAAAATGAGTACCATGACCGTAATTCGAGGGGGAGATGTATAGAAATAAATTATCCTGCATTCGTCCTCAATCATGCCATGGGGCCCAAATGGCTTGAGGGCACTGTAATTGACAAAGAGGGGAATAGGGTCATCGTGGTAAAATTCAACAATGGTCAGATATGCCGTAAGCATCTGGACCAAGTAAAAAAAAAAGGTTCAGCATCGACACGGAGGAACCTGAAGAATCCCATGAGATGGAGCTCACAACACCGCCAGTGAACGAGCAACAAGAGCATTCAGAAGAATGCACAGTCCCTGCGGTCAGCCCGGACTGGCCGGAATCACCACAGGTGACAGACACTCACGTCAGTGTCCAACAACCAGAGCCCCAACTGCGGCGCTCCACGAGGGAGCATAGACCACCTGAAAGACTAAACCTATGATCCCAATAAGACTTTCGGGGGGGGAGGTGATGTCATGTATGTAACCACAATATAACACCACTGTCTTACTGTATACACAACCTAAATGCACACCTTGACCACTAGGGGTGAACTTGTGGGAAGCATTCCTTACATGATCACACCGGTATAAAAAGGGAGGTCCCACGCAGGTTCATCGTCTTTGGAGTCCTGTGAATAAAGAGTTAAGGTCACAGATCCCCAGAATGTACCTCATGTGGTTTCATACTGTAGAGTAAGGACTTTACAACTACGAACCAGTGTTGTACCATTAGGTGACCTAATTCAAAGTGTCCAGGTAACTCTCCCCCTTCCTGATACCCCACAATGGCTGCACCTTAGACTCCAGCTCAACAACTCTGAGCTGAAGTTCCTCAAGATGCAGGCACTTACTGCAAATATGGTTGTCAATGATCACAATGCTCTCCACAAATTCCCACATGCTGCAGTTGCGGCACACCACCTGCACTGCCGTCCCAATATGACCTTATTCTATATAATTAAATGTAACTAAATTTGAATTTAACTAAGATAGTTTACCATTTAGTTTCTTGAATATTTACTTGATTAGATTAAGTTATGGGTAAAGGAAATTAAATATCCATCTGTACCACAAAGCACTACAAGTAGTGTAGGCAAAAACCTACAACTCCTTCCCCCGCTTCTTTGAATTCCCACTCTTTCCAAATCCCAAATTAAATCACTCTGTTTAAGTGCACTGTGTTTAATTCCGCTCTATGCAGATCGGTTTGTGCTTCTGCAGACCTGTTTACTTTTATAGCCTAGGAGCCTCACCCAAGTTACAAATGTTATCTCAGCTCCCCTGCTCCTGATCATTAGCTCCTATTCAAGACAAACACTTACAGCTGACTGACAGTTAACTACCACTGTAAGGCAGCTTCTGTTAACTACAATGTTTAAAGTTCTAAGTTAAAATCAAAATGTTAAACTGAATTTCACTTTTTACAGCTATGACTTACCCAATATTTACCAGAAATTCCCACTCTTTCCAAATTCCCAAATAAAACACTCTTGAGGGAAAAATTAATTATAGCCTGTTTTGAGGCGCTAACATTGACTGAGCAATAACTTTCGCGGCGGGCGAAATTTAATGCTGGCGATCACAATATAAATTTTTGGTGCCCTAAGAGTGGAGTGGAGCGCTGAAAGCAGCGGTGCACACTTCTCTTTGGGCAATATCGGAACGCTAACCTCAGAGCGCTATTCAAGTTTGGGTGAATGTTTACAAATCAATCGAAATCATGTCGATGGCATGGAATAGCACGCCAAGAGATACTTCAGAGGTCAAAATGCCAGCTTTCTGTGGTGTGATTAGTGCCAGGCGATAAGTCTGGCAAACAAAGTGAATTTTGCTTCCGTGGTGCTACTGGGACGTTGCACCGTCATTGACGTCACCATTTCAGTGGTGCTACAGGGCCAAGCACTAAGTGTTAGTGCTGCTATTAAAAGCATAAGCAAGCTCACGGTCAGTGCTACAATCGCTGCGCCCGGTTAATAAGTCATAAACGCGCCGTTAGCACCCCTCCAAGGCGCTAAAGGTGGCACTAACCAACTCAATTTATAGCCCCCTGTTTAAATGTACTCCGTTTAAGACACTCTGTGCAGATCAAAGGAGAACTCTGGAGGAACAATGGCCCCTCTATAGCTCCATCGTACTTTGAATTGAGCACTCAATTATGGAATTCTCCACTGGTAATGTCACATGAAAACCTTCAGTGGAGTCACAACACTGACATGCAATTCAGATAACTTCGCAAAAGAGATCACAAGTAAAACCAAATATGAGCAAAAGCTATTTCATCCCTTAAAGCTCACCTTTCCAGTATCTTAAGAATAGGAAGCCAATCAAGATTGGTGAGCACATTGGTGCTAAAGAGCAATATTTGTGCTGAAGGTGATGTGATGGTAGAATGTTAGAGAAGCATCAATTTCTGATTTGATTTGAGAGACAAAGATTATTGGAGTAAACAAGTCTGAAGATTCGTCATTTTTAAGGATTTTTGTCGCAGTGGAGGTAGGGATAGGGGTGATGGCCAGTGATACTGCAAAGGTAGAAATAGTAGAGGTGGCTCAACTAAGGGTGAAAACAGGTGGGCGCACTTATGGATTTATTCAATCCATCTGGCTAGGTTTTGTCCAGCCACCGAGCACTGTAAAGTTATTCAGGTTGTTCCGATTGGTTCATCGGATCCTGAAAAATTGTGTGATTATTTTCGAATGATTGGCATTTTTTTGCAGCTTTAAAATTCTGTTCTCATCACTGTTTTCATACAATTATTTCCACCAATTCATTTCTAAATTTCTATTTACTCTGGACCTAGGGCCCAGGAACAACTCTGCTCCCTCTTAAGCTCCAGCAATATCTCTTGCTCCCATATTCCATCCCTATTCCTTTACTCCATTCCAGGAACACGTCTACCAGCCTTGAGCCCCAGAGTTTGCTGCTCTCAGTTGTCAGATAATAGGAAACTAACCCCACTTCACGCCTGCGCTATCTCAGGCTGCGAAACTGTTCTGCTCTATAGCTACATATTGAATTCCTCACCTGACTATTCCACTATCCCGCATGCATCCCAGATTACCAGTGAGAAATGCTATGCTGGGATCTAGTTTAGAATGAAATTCCCAGCTCTTTAAAAGATGTCTTTATTCAAAACCGAGTATTTTTGAATCTTGGAAACTGGTATGTAGATTTTATTCACATGGGTGGGCAAATTTTCTGATGCTCAGCGAAAGGGAGGAAAACCTGTTTTGTAATAGCATTACAAAATAGGAATAGAAGCATTAGATTTAACACACAGTAATACACCGTGTGCTATTATATAACTTGATCTTGCATGGCATGGTACACTGGCCCAAAAAATGGCATCTCCATTTTCTTGTGTTTCTGCTCATCTTGCACTCACTAATTCTTTCTGCATCTCTCTTCCTGGTCCCTCTCTCACTCATACTCTCTTTCTGTATCTCTCTGTCTGTGTCTCTCTCTGACATAAGCTACATCACTGATTTATTCAATTAATATTTTACAGCAGGAATTCTGATCAGCTAACCTCATGTATGAACACTTAATGTGCTTATACTATAGTCATGTATGCACTATTTATATACAGGTGTTAACTCATTAAGAGTAAATAGATTAACACCAGTTTAAAAATGGAGCTCACAGGAATGTAGTAGGGGCATGTTAAGTGTTCATATTGATGTTTTATGTTCAGAATTCCTACTCCTTTTACCTTTCTGTACTGAGTATAAGTGACATTGGCTGGAATTTTCTCGGGTCATTCTGGACAAGATTGGAGGCGGATTGGGTGGGAAAGTTGATATTTTTGGGAGCGGGTGGAGAACCTGCCATTATCCTGCCCCCACACGCCTTTCCCTTGGGCGTGTCTGTCAGAGGCACCGACCTGAGCGGCAGAGGCGGGCGACCCAATTTAAAGTATTATTAGCTTGTTGTCAGACCCTTAGGAGTCTTTTTAACCTTACCTTTTAAATTACCTGGATGGCCCCGGGAACCACGTCTGTCAACCTAAGGTTGGAGCTCAGTGGCTATTGCTCAAGTTGATTAGTTGACAGCATGAAATGTACAATAAAAGCTCCCACCTGACAGCTGATCACTTCACTCAGGCAGAAACTATTGCTGACTGTATTATCAGCACAGATTCTGCAGGCTGCAAGTCTTTCCGGCAAAGTCTCCATCCAGCGTCATCTCTTTGGAAGAACCCCTCTCACCATCTCTACTTCACCTGCCATCTATTCTATCAACATGAGTGCCGTTTATACTCTCTCACCTTGGTCCTCAGAATCTGACCATGCTGAGCCCCAACACCAGCATAACCAGGCACACCAGCAGCACCAACAACACCACCACCAACCTT
Organism: Pristiophorus japonicus; assembly: GCF_044704955.1. Taxonomy (NCBI): domain Eukaryota; kingdom Metazoa; phylum Chordata; class Chondrichthyes; family Pristiophoridae; genus Pristiophorus; species Pristiophorus japonicus. Next base: position 124,265,021 of record NC_091986.1, read on the forward strand.
CTCCGCAATCACCTGATGCTGCACAGGACAGAGGGCATCAGTGCCAGAGCACATTGTTGCCCGGGAGGTCAGGGATGGCCTCATCATAGCCCAATTTACTTAACTCCTCATCATGGCCTGACTTATTTAACTTGATGCTGTACACCCATATGGCTGCCACATGATGCTCCAGGTTGGCACTACCCCACAGCAATCCCAAACCATTCTTTTAACACTCACCACCATTGCTGGAGGTACCGATATGTCCCACCATTCACTGAAACTCACTAAGCCACTTCCAAAGGTGCACACAAATCTGTCCAGACCGGAAAATGTTGAAAGTAAAGATTTGACAGTACATTAACGGAAACTTTACATAAACATTGGATAAAACACCCAAGTGGCTACCCTGATGAATCTGCTTGTGTGTCATCTTTCCCTTCTCGGTGCTTCTACAAGGTGTTCGGCCTGTGGCTTCAGCAGAGGTAGCAGGAGCCTGCTCACTTCCCTGCTGCCAAGGAGCTGGACAGCACCTTGCTGCACATCAGTGGGGCCATGAGGACCCAAGTCTATGCTGAGATCACACCTAGAGAGGAGGTATATGAGCCTCTGCCTCTGTTCCATACAGACCATGTGCTCTTGTGAGTGACGCATTAGCTGCTCCATGCCGGTGGCCATTCTATCCATGGAAGAGCCTACAGTCACCATTGCCTGCGACACGGTGGTGCTCATGTTGGAGATGGACTCCTCCATTCTCTGAACATTTGCGGACATCGTACTCGCAATACCTGTCAGAGCCCTCTGCACTTCTTCCTGAATTTCCTGGATTGCCGTCTTTCTGGATGGTCCCCGAAACTCAGCGTCTGCATGCAGCTGAGCAGAGCTGGGAGCGTCCTGTACTCTCATGTTGCCGATGACTCTCCACTGTTGCCCCTGTGCCCACCATCTGCTCTTGCTCACATGAGTTGTGAGAAACCAGATGACAACACTACTCTATCTCACATGGGACCCACCCATTTTTGCAACTCTGCGCTGGTGCTGGGTGTGTTCATGTCTGGTGGCGCTGCACCCTCAAAAGCTGGCGGCTCCTCTGAGGGGTCGTCTTCCTCTTCCTCCTGGACAGTTGGGGGTGGGGGGGTGGTCTCTTGATGGACCTGTGGGAGAGTAAAGAGATGAGTTAGATATGTCATATCAAGAATGGGTGCAGGTAACATTATGCACCTGATGACCATTCACTGGCTGCTGACATCACTCCCAATATGAGTGACTGATGCATGCCTTGTAGCTGTATGATATATCATTCTATCATCAGGTTGTTGAGAAGTCCCACTCTCTCCAGCTCCCAGCTCCAACTGCTCAGTGACTCCAGATATTTCTAATACAGCCTCCTCTGCTGTTGTAAGGTTTCAAATGATGAAGGGCCACTGCCGGTTCTCCCCCTCTCCCTCTTATTTTGGGCTCTCTTTTCCTTCAATGAGGGAAAGAAGAGAAGGTTGAGTGAGAATGATGGAATAAGTGCAAGGTTTGGATGGGTTAACTCTTTAGAGGGAGACTATGATGGAATGGGATACCAAAGCCAAGTAGCCTCCTTGTGTGTTGTTAGTTGGTATGATTGCACTAGGATGAGGGTGAATATGAGTGGTAGCAAGTGAGATGGGGATGTGATAATGTAGATAGAGAGAGATGGAATGGTGGACAGGCAAGGTATGATGGTGTGAGTAAGGATGCGCAGGAGTAGGGTTGGGAAGGCAGTGATGGGGATGTGATGAGAGGCACAGCAGGATGAAGTTGAGTGTGGCTTTGTATTCATGTTTCCTGATCTATTGAGATCATGGAAACATTTGCGGCATTGCACCCAGGTGCTCCTGAACACATCCCTGCTCTTGACCTCCTCTGCAATCTCCAACCAGGCTGTTTTAGTCTCCTGGGGAGATCTCTTCCACCCACTGGAAGGGAAGAGCACCTCCCTGCATGCTATGACTCCCTCCATAAGCATTTAGAGGGAGTCATCGGAGAACCTGGATGCAGCCCTCTGCCTCTGTGCAGTCATTGGCAAAGTGTTTGCAGCACTCCAATGCTGTAGTACACTGATAGCACTAACCTTCAAATGTAATGTGGCCATGGGCCCTTTAAAGATCCCAGCTTAAAACACGTCATGAATTAGGCTGGGTAACATGCTAGACAGGCTTAGTAGGCCCTATTAATGTAAAGTCATTCTGTGGCATGGGATGGAGCCAGCTACAGGGTCATGACCTGCCATGGCCACCACCTGCACCAGAATTGCCCAGGTCGTGAAAATTCCAGCAATTAAGAGGGGTTTATTATCAGGATGGACTGAACCAGCTTTGTTGTCCATCAGAAGAAAGCTCTGTTACATTACTCATCCATTCCCAAAATTTGTTTTATACCTAAAAACAGTGTTTGTACAAAGATTTTTTATTATGATTGACTGCAACACTCACTATTAGCAGCATTGCACAACCTCCTATTTGCAAACATTCACATCCCAGCCCAATCAATTTGAGTATAAGCTAGAAGTATTAAGCTGAAATTTTGGAGTTGTCATCCACCGGACTCACAGTGACACTGGTGCATTCTAATATTTTGTAGTCTGCTACTTAATTGGTCTATAAGCAGGAAAGACATTGTAAGCTCCAGGAGAAGTCAAGTCACTGATCTCACAGAGAGGAGAAAGTCAGTGGAGAGAAACATTGTACTTATTACATATGTGGACTTGTATTTACTCTGTACAGCCACCACCGGGCTCTTCCCCTGGAGTCCCAAGGGATCCCATAAACCCTTGGGAGCATAGGTATTTAAGGAGGCTTCACAGGTTGGAGAGGCACTCTGGAGACCTGCAATAAAAGACTAAGGTCACACTTTACTTTGAGCTCACAGTGTTCAGACTGACTCTTTCTCCATACACAACTGGCGCCGAGATACAGATAGCGAACCCAAAGATGCAGAGAACAGTGGGCATCCTGGAGAAATTTTTGGAGGGAGATGATTGGGAAACTTTTGTGGAGCGACTCGACCAATACTTCGTTGCCAACTAGCTAGATGGGGAAGGGAGCGCTGCCAAACGAAGGGCGATCCTCCTCACCGTCTGTGGGGCACCAACGTCTGGCTTCATGAAGAATCTGCTCACTCCAGCGAAACCCACGGAGAAATCGTACAAAGATTTGTGCACACTGGTCCAAGAGCATTTGAACCTGAAGGAAAGCGTTCTGATGGCGAGGTACCAGTTCTACACCTACAAAAGGTCTGAAGGCCAGGAAGTGGCAAGTTATGTTGCCTTGCAGGACATTGCGAATTTGAAGGACATTTGGAGCACATGCTCAGAGACTTTTTCGTACTTGGCATTGGCCACGAAACCATACTTCGCAAACTTTTGACTGTAGAGACCCCAACCTCGAGTAAGACCATAGCGATAGCCCAGGCATTCATTGCCACAGGTGACAATACAAAGCAAATCTCTCAGCACACAAGTGCTGCTACAAGTACTGTGAACAAAGTGATGTTGTTTTTCAATCATAATGTACAGAGCAGGTCACACATACCTGCAGCTACACGTCCGCAGATGACTCAGAGTCCAAATTCAAGGGTGATGAATGCAAGGCCATTAACACCTTGTTAGCGCTGCAGGGGTGATCATCATTTCCATTCATGCCGATTCAAAGAATACGGTTACAAGGGCTGTGGAACAATGGGACACCTCCAACGGGTGTGCAGGTGAGCTGCAAAGCCTGTTAAACCTGCAAACCACTATGTTGCAGAGGAGGACAGATCCACGGAGGATCCCGATGAACCAGTGCCTCAGATCAAGGAAGTAGAGGTACATGGGGTGCACACATTCATCACGAATTGTCCCCCGTTAATGCTGAATGTTAAACTAAATGGACTCCCAGTGTCAATGGAGCTGGACACGGGCATGAGCCAGTCCATCATGGGCAAAAAGACTTTTGAAAGGTTGTGGTGCAACAAAGCCTCAAGGCTAGTCTTAACTCCAGTTCGCACAAAACTAAGAACTTACACAAAAGAACTGATTCCTGTAATTGGCAGTGCTACCGTAAAGGTCTCCCACAATGGAGCGGTGCAAAGCTACCACTCTGGGTGGTACCGGGCGATGGTCCCACGCTGCTCGGCAGGAGCTGGCTGGGAAAGATACGCTGGAACTGGGATGACGTCCGAGCGCTATCGCCCACTGACGACACTTTGTGTGCCCAGGTCTTAAACAAATTTCCTTCGCTGTTCAAACCAGGCATCTCTCTTAACTTATACAGAATAACTCTACATTCAATTCTTCACCCGAGGGCACAATAGTTCTTTCATGTAGTCTCCTTTATTTTTCTGAGACTGCCTTTTGCTATCTGTTGCCTGCGCAGCATCCTTGCTCCACCTTTTTTCTCTCTCCCTGGACAGAAATCAATGGACTTTCCAACAAAAGAATGTTAGTTATTTTTCCCAATTATCTAGGAGATCCAATGAATTACATATTGTTTAGCCTCTGAGGAAAACAACATCCAATGAATTTAGTCGTCATTGTTTGTCTGAGAGCCTTTCTTTTCAAACTTGTATAAAATATTAAGGGGGAGAAATTCGGGTCATTTGTGCCTCCCGTTAAAATGACTTTACGACCGGGAGTGGTGCCACTAAATCTGGCGGGAGTTTAGCGGTGGCGTTAACATGGAGCGCCCCACTCTGGTGATGCTGCTATCATCACCATGCACAGCACCCCGTTAGCATCCCTAAATTGTGTTTCTCCCCCTGAAACTGTGCCGGGCAATGACAGCAACAGCTTCAGGGGACAAGTACTGGGCGGCTGGCCACGAGCGAGGCCAAAGTTAAAGGGGAGGTGGCCGGCTGTTCGTAAAAAAAGTTGTCCGCTTTTCTCGTGTGCCCCATTGCCACTTTGGAAGTGGGATCCGTGCCGTGATCGGTCAGCCCGGCACTCTGGTTGAATGCCGGGTTGATCGCACGGCACCCCCACTCCCCGGTGGTCCAGGTAGGGTCCTTTCACTAATGCAGAGTATGCAGCTTTGGCCCTTGCCTTTAATTTAGGGAAGAGCCCCTCCTACATGGCAGCACTGCGCAGCCAGTGCATAGAGCTGCTGAGCTGTGCGCCCCACTCCCGAGACGTCCACCCTGCTATTGGTCCAGAAAGGAAGTGGAGCATTTGATTTTGCGCTCCACTTCCTTTCGGGGTTGGTAACCCCAATTTCTTGCCAGAGGCAAGACTTCTGCACCTGCGCAAAGTCTCGCGCCTCGAGAGTGTTACCGCCCCCAAATGGGGCGCACCCGAATTTTTAGCCCTAAATGTAACTCAGATTTTTAAATCCTCTCTGTGGAAAAATGGTCAGAACATCCTGAGCCATGTATCTTAACATCACGAAACGATAGAATGAGGCGGTGCTTTTCTATGTTTCCAATGGAGACTGCCAGAAATGTCCAAAGTATTTGACAGTGGATAGGCATTGTTCACTGCTCACCTTCCTGCAGTTTCTTACAGCCTCCTGCTCTCCCCATGTATTAAAGATATGGTACTCATTTTATCCACTTTGGGAAATTTAAAGACTCTTCCTTGCGAGGATTTGAACCCGAGATTTTCTCAGTGTCCAGTTTCGCATTCAACCAAGTGAGCTAATGAAAACACAAAGTAAAATGCAAAACATATTTTATCTGCTTTAGTTTTGCTAACTATTAAAGAAATAGGTACAATTGATTGCGATTGAACTACCTCATTAAGATCCAAGTCATCATCATAGGCAGTCCCTCGAAATTGAGGAAGACTTGCTTCCACTCTTCAAGTGAGTTCTCAGGTGACTGTACAGTCCATTGCGGGAATTACAGTCTCTGTAACAGGTGGGACAGACAGTGGTTGAAGGAAAGGGTGGGTGGGAGTCTGGTTTGTCACACGCTCCTTCCGCTGTCTGCGCTTGATTTTTGCATGCTCCTGATGACGAAACTTGAGGTGATCCCGAATGCGCTTCCTCCACTTTGGCCGGTCTTGGGCCAGGGATTCCCAGGTGCTGTTGGGGATGTTGCACTTTATCAAGGAGGTTTTGAGGGAATCCTTGAAGCATTTCCTCTACCCACCTGGGGCTCGCTTGCCATGTAGGAGTTCCAAGTAGAGCGCTTGCTTTGGGAGTCTCATGTCGGGCATGTGGACAATGTGGCCCGCTCAACAGAGTTGCTCGAGTATGGTCAGTGCTTCGATGCTGAGGATGTTGGCCTGATCGTGAACACTGACGTTAGTGCATCTATCCTCCCAGTGGATTTGCAAGATCTTGCAGAGGCAGCATTGGTGGTACTTCTCCAGCACTTTGAAATGTCTGCTGTATATGGTCCACATCTCTGAGCCATATCAGAGGGTGGGTATCACTACTGCCCTATAGACCATAAGCTTGGTGCCAGATTTGAGCTCCTGATCTTCAAACACTCTCTTCCAAGTACCACTTGAACAGTAGCACATCTGTGATGGCTGATTGCAATGCCAGAAAAGAGGCACATTCTAGCTCTGATTTAAGTGATTGTGTTGCATTGATCTTTCTAGTGTTGCACATGGGGAGTCAAGGCCATGTATAGTATTTAGAGGAAGCAATGTTAGAAGACAGGGAACACTTGAATGTCGGACACAGACACATTCCAATCTCCATTTTATAGTTATGCTTTCAGTTCTTATTTAGCTGACTGCAAGAGCAGAAACTGCTGCCCTCTCACCACCTGTCTGTTCGGGTGTGGTGTGTAATGGGTTAACAGGATGAGGTGAATGAGAGTGGAATGAGGTGGAGGGACAAAAATTGGGGTTGAATGGGTACGTCAAAGGGCAATGGGAAGGTGAAGCAAAAGGGAACACAATGAGGGTGCAGGGGAAGCATGAGTGATTGGGGGAACAGCATGAAAAGCTAGTCACTGAGGGCCGCATTTTGTTCACAACCTTTACCCTAAAATGCAGCATGCCGCCATTGGCGGCTCCTTTCCACCACCACACCATGCCAAACCATCCAAAGGAGAGAAGAAAAAAGAGAGAGGGAAATGCAAAAAGACTTGAGGAGTGAGAAACAGAAGACAGAGTCAGAAGCCAAGGAGAGAGTCACAGCAACACAGATATCAGACAGGTAAGAAAATGACATAAGTACCATGTGCAATGCCATGGAAATTGGGTCGAACTTTCGATTAGGTTTGTCTTGCTTTTCATGATAAGAGCCCATGTCTGCGTTTCTAATGGAAGCTGCGGTATAAACTTGGCAGATTGTAATTGTGCATTTTTGCCGTTGGTGGCATTGTATCACTTCAGCTTTGCATCTCACAGTTTTGCATCTCGCAGCTCCTCCAGCTGTTCGGAGAAACAGAGAAACTCCTGTGTTCCATTCAACTGTACTTCTCTGTTTCCCAAATTGCTGTTCAACCATAAATATCACGACATGGTATTATATATAAATAGGAAAGTATGTATGACTTTATAAAGGAATCGACATGCAATTTTTAAACATCATGCAGATCATCTTTATTTACTGTCTCTTTATTACAGCTCACCTGCCCTGTAAAAAACAGAAATTTACATTGATATGAGGAACATAATGGCTGACTTTGTTAACCAAAAATTGGGACAATGACAATTTTTCGCCGTAATTTACAACTTGCTAATGAAATCTCAGAAATTTTGTGTTTCAAACGTTGCTCGTTTCCCTAATTTTGGTCGCGGGTTTTTCACAACAGAGGAAAATTGGCACTCCCATTGCTTAGTTAAGAAAAATTATTTTGTCCGCTGAAAATCCTTCCACGAAACGCGATTTAAGTCTCTGGGGAGCCAAACACAGCTAACAAACTTCTAGTCATGTTTTGAATATTGACTTCCTTGTTGGGCAAGTATTCCACCTGGCTTCCAATAACTTAACACAAGTAGCAAGGAAGATTATGAGCCAGAATTTGCAGTTCGTATGTCGGAGTACTCTCAGAGTACGCCATCATACCTCCTTTGAAATGGACAGAAAGTTCGAGATTTGCATGCGCTAAATCTCAAACTGTGATCTGTCAAGTTTTGACTTGACAGATGATCCACACTGACATTGCAATTCTAATTGCTGGTGCAGAATTGGGCTAATTACGCATAACAATCTTACGCCTGGCACAAATAGGCGCAGGGATGTTTGCACAGTGCAAGGGGATACCTCCTGACAAGATCATTAAGAAATTGCACTCCTTTAAATAAAAAGGAAGGTTACAAAGTGATGAAAACAGCTTTCCAATTTGTACATGAACAGAAATAAATGATTTGTTTAGACGATTCTGAAATGCATATAATGAAAGATCGAGCATAGGTCCTAGAGACTATAGAAATTCCAGAGACTATAAGAAACCGCATTCCAAATTTGCTTTGTAGAGAGAAAACTTCTCCAGCTCTACTCGCAGCAGGTCTGAGGTCAGTCCTCTCTGGATGGAAGCATTCCTACTGCAGGACACTTGGTTGTGTGTAGCCCAGAGGGTAGTCATGATTTTTAATCTAATTTATTTGAACTGTAACTTGCTCTGAATCAGTGCTTTATAAAAAAGCATAGTAGCACCACAATTTTGAGCTATCCATACTTCTTTTTTGAAACATCCCAGATTTCAAAATCACAAATTTAAGTATATTTATGAAGTACTGAAGTTCAAATGGATAATCGCCCTCCGATCTCGAATAGTGTTAATGAGAGACCTTCTGTTTGCTGATTGGAGCACCGGCCCATTTGATCCCAGGTACACTTTCACACATGGTGCGCCCCTGCAATCCGTGGTCCACTCACTGCCCTGGTCAATGTTGCAGCTCTACCAATGCTTTGAGAAAGTATTAATAATACATGTTTGCTTCTATGCACTCCTGACCTCGTTTGCAGTTTGGAAGCTGGTGTAAGAGCATTAGTATTAATAGCTAATTTAAAAAAAACATGAATGTGTGAACTTGAACTGTGATAGTTCCATTATGAGTGGTTTCTTCAGCTACTCTGCTACATAGCTGAAGTGGTGAAAAATACTCAATAGTTAATGAGCATTGATGACTAGAGAGTGTGCACTTGACAGTTCTGAAACTGAACGCTCCACATCTGCACTGCATAGAGTGATAATACAGAAATAAACTCAATTAAATTAATCTAATCTGGGACATTATAGTAGGATCTTATAAATTTAATGTAACTTAAAAAATGTTTTAGGATGTGGGTGACACTGCTAAGGCTTCATTTTATTACCCATCCATAGTTGTCCTTAGACGATCGAAGCTGTTGGGATTCTTCAACCTTGGGATGACAGTGTTCCCATAATGTATGGAATGTCCAAGTCAAGATTCTGTGTGACTCAGAGAGGGTCTTGCAGGTGATGATGTTCCCACAACTTTGCTGCTCTGTCTTTCTCGGTGATGGAGGCAGGGTCCAATTGGTGCTGTCTAAGTAACCTTGATGAGTTGCTGCAGTGCATCCTGTAAGATAGTACATGCTGCAGGGCACCATGCACTCATGATAGAAAGGATGGATATTGTGTTCAATGACATAGTCACTGATAAACAAACATCATGGATGGCGTGAGTATCTTGAGCAAGGCAGAAGCGTGATAGGGCTGTCCAGTTTAATGGGATTGCTGACTGAAGATGCAGAGTACACGCACATTGCTTTGAGTTCCTACAGTCAACCCCCACACCTGTTAGTTGTTGCACATCCTGGAATACTGACCTCAGAACCTACAATTGGTGTGATGTTCCTCAAACTGCCTTCTTTCAAGGTGAGTGCTAGATCCCTTGAGTCTGAAGCCATGAGCAGCCTCTGTTGTCTCCTACAGCAAGAGCAGAGTGCCTCAACATGAGCTTCATGGCCTGCCCCTCATAGTTGGTGAGCTCCTCAATGTCAGGGATACCCCTCCAGTGCCCCGGGTTTGCACAGGCATTGTGGACAAGTCTGTCCAGAAACAAGAATGAGTGAATTTGTTGAAAGTGGCATTTAACTGTATCAAAGGTGGTATTGGACAGCCGATATAAGACATATGGTGGTATGGCCCTGTTAAAGTAGCGGAAGAGATTTTGAGGCTGTGTGTGCATGTAATTGCTATCAGGCGAGATGGAGATACATTCTGTAAGATCTTGAGCTAGTGCCTCTTTAAGTAGAATGCTGTTAAAAGGGTTGGTTGTGCAGCAGTTAATGATAGGGGTGAAGAGTGTTATTATATCCAGGAGAGTGGCAAGCATATCACCTTGTCTACTTTGGTCATTCAAGGTCTTGCTACACTGGTCTGCAATTTTGAGGATGAGAGATTTGACATTCAATGCAGGTGCCCCTCCCTTTATGTTGCATGGGACACATTTTTCTCTGACTTCCTCCCATGGAGACCAAGCAGTCTCTTTCTCCTTTGCTCAGCACCATCCATGCCGTGCTCTTATCCCTCTTAGCTGCCAGATCCTGTAGCAATAGACATTCTGTAAAAGTGCGACGAAAGTATGACAAAAAGGCACATGAGCCATGCAGTGCAGCTACTTAACAGTGAACTGAGACTTCCATACACATCCCTACTTACCTGCTGCCCCCATCTTCAGGCTGAATTGGCCTTTAAAGCTGCACTCTAATTTCCAAGCTTTTTATATGGGATTTGTGCCAATGGATCTTCCAATGGAAATCCAAATGAGATGATAACATAATTATGGCCGATTTAGTGCAAGAAATTTCAATGTCTTTTCTGTTAACCACTGTGTCTCGCATAGAAATGTGTGAGAAAAGTCTCCACTCTGAATATTGTAAAGTAAAGAAGTGAGTCTGAATTTAGCTGATCCTAATCTGATTTCTCATGGACACGAAGCCACAACACAAAACTAATCAGAATTCAATAAAAAATTGGACTGTTAGTCACTGTGACACAATGCTGTTGATTAGAGTGAGAAGCAGAAGTGACTTACTGGTACTGTGATGGATGCCTTTCAGAGTTTGTGATAATATACATTGATATAACCTTGTTTTACACCTTTCCCCACCCCCACTCCCTGCCAACCTGTGCTATAACTGACCTGGGAGTGCTTGAAGTTGACACTGGGCGCAAAAGGCAGAAACATAATCCAGTTCTGTATTATCACATTCTTCAGCTTGATGAGCACAAAACTTCACCAAAAAGAATGAATGTGGATGAAGGAAGAAGGGTTCAAGGGATATGGGAACAGGACGGGTAAATGTGATCAGAACTATTTGCTTGTACGGAGGATAAACACCCACATGGATTGGTTGGGCAGACTGGCCTCTTTCTGAGTTATAATGTCTGCATATTTCTATGCAGAAGTTTAATAAAAAAGCAGTGAGAACTGATTTAAGGATATCTAAGTTTGTAATGCTAAGTTTGTTTTGAGGATTAATGTAAAAAATGATAGGAGAGAATACATAGTAGAATTGTCTGTACTATTGATTATTTCTAGAAATGGGAACTACAGTTTTAAGGCATGTGTTCCATAAGTTGTTATGATATTGAAAGTCTGAGGTAGTCCAGAACTTGTGGGATTTGCAGGGTTGGGTTTAGAGTAGGGATTTAAGTGTTTAAGACCCCCTATTAGGGTCTATTAGGGCTAGGGGAAGTTTCGACAGTGGGAGGGGGGAGGTTGAGGGTGGAAAGTTACCAATGATAGAAGGTGGGAGTTGTTTAACTGGGGAGCTCCCTAGGGAGCTGCCACCCCGGTGGCCATCTATAGAAAGGAAGAGCAGGCATTGACGACGAGATCCAACACCACCTCCAGTGCACCAGTGCAGCCTTCGGCCGCCTGATGAAAAGAGTGTTTGAAGATCAGGTCCTCAAAACTGCCACCAAGATCATGTAGTAACACCCGCCCTCCTGTATGGCTCAGAAACATGGACCATGTACAGTAGACACTTCAAGTCGCTGGAGAAATACCACCAACAATGTCTCTGCAAAATCCTGCAAATCCCCTGGGTGGACAGACGCACCAACGTTAGCGTCCTCGACCAGGCTAACATCCCCAGCATTGGCAGCTCCGCTGGGCAGGCCACATAGTTCACATGCCAGACACGAAACTCCCAAAGCAAGCGCTCTATATTCAGAACTCCTTCACGGCAAACGAGCCAAAGGGGGGCAGCGGAAACTTTACAAGGACACCCTCAGAGCCTCCCTGATAAAGTACAACATCCCCACTGACACATGGGAGTCCCTGGCCAAAGACTGCCCTAAGTGGAGGAAGTGCATCCGGGAGGGTACTGAGCTCCTCGAGTTTCATCGCTGAGAGCATGCAGAAATCAAGTGCAGGCAGTGGAAAGAGCGTGCGGCAAACCAGTCCCACCCACCCCTTACCTCAACAACTATCTGTCCCACCTGTGACAGAGACTGTGGTTCTCGTATTGGACTGCACAGCCACCTAAGAACTCATGTTAAGAATGGAAGCAAGTCTTCCTCAATTCCGAGGGACTGCCGATGATGATGATATTGAAGTTAAAATGGACACATTTATAGCATGTATCTTCATATCAAAATTGACATTTGAAAAATGCATATGAAAAGATGGGGCAGCAAATCATTGACTAATTGACCATAACAATGTCATGTAATAGCAAGTTGATAAAAAATGTATTTTCACATATCCAATTAATCCTCAGCTAGTTTTTAAAGCTATAAAACAAACACAGCATTGCTTCTCCTCCAAGATTGGACTCTAAGGGTAGAGATAAAAGGGGAGAAATTGACCTCCTTTGCGCCGCCCGTTAACGCCTCCAGGGGGTGATAATGGGCGCTACTGGCGCTGCAACTGGGTGCGGCAAAAGTATCAACACCCAGGAACTTCCCTTGCAGGTTAGCGGCAGTGTTAAACCCAAAAGCCATGATCTCCTGCGCCCTCTGCAGCATCGCCAGCAGCTGCAGGAGGCGTTGTAAGGTAGGTCAACTGCTTGGGGAGCGCTAATTAAAGGGATTGCCGGTGAGCTGAGGGAAAAATCTTTATTCAGCCCTCAGGTCATTAAAAAAAATGTTCTTGTACTACGATTGATCATCCCTGCACTTTGTTAGAGGGATCGCAGATGCCGTTGGCGAGCGGGGGATCCGATTTCTTGCAGAGCCTGCAGCAATGGCCCTTTTCTTTAAGAGAGGGAAGGAGCCTCTGATCACGGCAGCGCTGCACTGGACATTGTGCAGCGTTCTGCCGCTGCCGCCCCTGTTGCCTGGTTTAATGTTCCAAGAGAAGTGGTAGCACTTGATTTCGTGCTCCACTTCCTTCCTGGAGCACTAAACCAGAGGTTCGGGTCGGCTTCATTTGCGAAGCTTCTGGCGATGACCTTTGCAGGAGCGCAAAAGTTATCGCCCCAAATGGGGTGCTACGCAATTCTTAGTCCAAAAAGTCTTTCATTGACAGCTCTAGGGAGTTATAAAAACAGCTTGCATGCTGACAAAAAAATCATGTTTGGTGCGAATATGTGCCCTGATTATTAATAATAATAGAGTAAGCAAAACAAATGGTGACTACTTGTATTAATGTATGAGATTGCATTAAAAGTGTAAAAGTGAGAGGTTAGAATGAGTTAAAAAGAGGCAGAAAAGAGTAAAATGAATGTAAAAATAAAAAAGGAACAGAGAAGAGAGTAAAGGAAAAAAGAAGAATGTGGGAAAGAGATGATGGAGTGAGCACAAGGTAAATGTTGAATCTTTTTGATCTAAAAGTTATGTTTTAGTAGTTTTACATAATTAGCACTGCAGTATTTAAAATTATTCCTGGTTTAACTTTATTACTATGGACTCAAGTTTCAGCTCAAGTTGCTCCTATTTTTTTGGAGCAACTAGTTTAGTGTGGATTGTCTTAGAAATCGCAATATTCAGCATTCAGTTTGCTCCAACTCTCGTTAGTTAGAATAGATTCGTTTCAGTACAATTTTTTTTTCAAAACGGGGCGTTACCAGCCACTTATACCTGTTTTGCAAGTTTAGGCAGTGAAACGTTACTCCAAACTAACTTAGAAAAGTGTCAATTTTTGCACGCTCAGAAAAACCTTGCCTACACTGTATAAATTAGGCGCAGGTAGCGAGAGATAGCGGGGGCGGGGAAGGGAAGTTAGAGGGAAGTTAGGGGATTTTACAAAGCATTAAAATACTTCACTTTTACCAATAAAGAGCCATCATCAATAATAAATGATAAATAAATCAACCAATAAAACAATCAAAAATAAATGTTTTTTTAAATAAATCAATAAATAAAAAATTTAAGTTTCTACTCACCTACTGCTGCACCAGGAGCCCTCCAACAGCCTGCTGAAGAGCTGGTCAGGCAGGCCCCGCCGCCGGCGAGATGCTCGGGTGGGGCCCGCCCCCAACGAGATGCCGGTCGGGCGGGCCCTGCCGCCGAAGTGGAGTTTGGGTGGGGCCCACCCCCGATGAGATGTTGGTCGGGTGGGCCCCAGTGCTGAGGAGGTAAGAGCAGGCAGGCCACTCGGCCCAGGATAGGGGCAACGTCCTTTCGGCCAGGGATAGGGTCATCACCCGGAGACAGGACGTGCTGGGAGGGCTAGGAGCTACTGTGCACGTGTGCAGCCTCCACTGTGCACGCGCGCAGCTGCCAGCACTCTTTTTGGCGCAGGGCTATAGCTCCACTCCCAGCAGCTCCTGCTGCGGCACTCTGAGCTGCAAGCGGGCCTACAGATATCGGAGAATCATGAGGTAAGTATTTGCCGCTTTTTCAGTTCTAGAAAGGGCCTCTCCGTGGTACGCTGTTCTACCGGGGATCTGGAACTTGGGCTCTATAAAACTAACTATGGTTAAAGGTACACATTCTCAGCATTGGGCCTGTCATATAACAGGTCTTTGCACTGAGCTCCTTATACCATGATATTTTGGGAAGAGAGAAAGTCTGAAAGTACCACATTTACATCTCTTCCATTCTCAGCAGGTTTTCACAAGCCAGGAACCAAACTTCCTCTGATGTTTGAGTCAGACACCATCGAAAGTTATCTCAGTTTCATGGTTCGTTACTCCAGTAAAGTAAAGACTATGGGCTAGGCTTTCCTGAGAGCCCCTCAATGCCTGAGTTCTCACCCAGAAAAACCGATAATATTTTGCAACCAACGCTGGCGAGAATTTCCATAATTAAGTTAAAAATAATCGCCCAGCGAGAAAATGGATGTTGCAGCAATATTCTCGGCGGTTTCTCAGTGGTTAAAGAGCAAACGAAGTGAAACGGGTGGTTCTTAAAATATTTTTTAAAATTTACTCCAAGGCTGCAGTTGGACCTAAGGAGGGGGGAAGAACTTAAAAAGAAATTTTCACTAAAAAAATGTTTTAAAAATATTCCCAAGACAGTTTTAAAGCTAATCACCATTTTACAATTCAAAATAAATAAATAAATAACCTTTACCTTACCTTTCTTTGCAGAGTACTCACCTACCGCCCTGTTTAAGCAGCTTTCACAGGGCGGTTCCTTCGGCGATCTGGACAGGCTTCCGTTGAGGCCAAACTTACACCCTGGCGACTTTCTCGCCGGTGCAAGTCGGCGGTTTGCTCCTGGCGGGCGTTTTGAGATGTGGGCGGTACCATTCAAAAGTAAGGGGGAAACTTTCATCGGGCGGTTTCTCTCCCAAAAACAGCTGTACTGTTGAGAAAACCACCGGGAATAAAGGTGAAAGTTTAGCTCGAAAAGAAATGAGAATAGTTTGACATGCAGTTGGATGCTAGGCTGAAGAAGCAGGGGGCTCAAACTTGGTGAACCAAAAAGCCTTTTCTCATACCTGATTTTTACTTATGTTCGCATCTGAATAGTGAATGTTACAGTCTATTAAATTAGGGAGAGTTTACAGGAAACCTTAATCCTGTTCTGAACTGAAGTCTATATACAAGTATTTTTCAACATGGATCAGTAGATCGCAACGTGGAGCGAGAATTCTGGCTAAGATTGCTACTCCCTATCCTATAATACTTTAGGACTGTTGTCACCTATCCTGCCCAGGCTGAAACCAAGTAATTCAACACAGACCAGGGATTGACCCTGGGAGCTGAATCCATGGGGCTCAGTAGCACACACCAAATGGTGCATTTATCATAGAATGATACAGCACAGAAGGAGACTATTCAGCCCATCATGCCTGCGCCAGTTCACTGAAAGAGCTACCAATTAGTCCCATTTCCCTGCTCTTTCTCCATAGCTATGCACATTTTCCTTTTAAGTCGAGATCCAATACCCTTTTGAAAGTTACTATTTGAATCTGCTTCCACCACCATTTCAGGTAATGCATTTTAGATCATAACTTGCTAATTAAAAAAAATCTCCTCATCTCCACCCTGGTTCTTTTGCCAATTATTTTAAATTTGTGCCATTGGGTTACCGGCCCTCCTGCCAGTGTAAACAGTTTCTCCCTATCTACTATATCAAAACCCTTCATAATTTATTGTAACCTTGAGAATATGTTGCATAACTGAAACATTTTTGTCAAAGTAATGTATCCTTGATGTAGATATTTTTCTTTGTACAAACTTTGTTATATGCTTATTGTGTCCATCACATCCCAATTTCATTGTAGTAATATATAAAAAACATTGTAATAATATATAGAAAACATTTGTGAGCTGAAGATAAAATGTGGACTGAATTTTTTTTTTAAACTTCCTTACTCTAGTTTTTCTTCTCTGTCCCCAACTCCTTCACAGAAGTAGCGTTTCACAGTTGGCAGTTGCCCTTCAGTATCTTACCCAAGGGACCATTAATGTGTGGCCCATGATAGGGAGAGGTTGCAGGCAATCCCACGGTCAAGGAGGTCACAGCTGACCCCAAACTGATCATCATCTAGTGTTCATATAGACACATCTATCAACAGGAGATGATGTCTAGCAAACTAAATGAGAAATCGAGCCAATTTTTGCTTCCCTAACAGGCAAACGCTGATGGCAGTATCAGTAATTTATTTAAAAGCTTACAATATGCCACAATGTGGTCATGGATTTGTAAGTACATTGTTTGACCAAATTTTATTTAATGTTTCCCACAGTCATACTGTAAGATGTTTAACCATATAGTACATAATTACATTTCAGGCTAAAGGTTATTTGAAATATTCTGCTGATCCCTGCTTGATAGATACTGATTACAACAGTCAAAAGTCTAGATTAATAATTCCAACCATCTGAATTTTGCACGACATTGATGGCTGGCTTCCTGCAAGAATTATTTCATTATTATGCTGCACTTCAAAAGTCTGCAAGCTGAAATCTCCTCCAGCATATATCTGCAGATCAGTCATACTTGTTTTCTACTTATTGCTGACAGAAGCATGTGTAAGGCCAAGGTTAGTCAAATTCTGCAGAGGTTACTCAACTTAAAAAAAAATCAAGTATTTTCATGGCAAGTCTCCAAAGTAAACAAGCACCTGCCAGATTGCCTCCTCAGTGTCCAATTCCAGGCTCTAGAACAGAGCACAAGACTCTTGTATAGCCCTTCTAAATAAAGGAAATACTCCACTCAATGTGGGCTAGATAACTCTGCACTGGGCTCTAAACCTTTTTTTTACTGATTTTTACTTAAGGTTTATGAGAGCGGATACACAGATAGCTTAATTCAAAGAAAATTACATAGAATACAGAAATACAAAATTCCATACATCAATCCATTCCATGGTAGCCAAAAAACAGCTCAGAAAAAAAGTTACAACACACACAGAATACCACGACTGATGCGATGAACCTACTGTTTGGCAATGTAAATATAGTTGCATTCGCCGATGACTTGGAGAGCTGATTGCACCAGAATTTCCTGAGTCAACTCATTTTTATATGTATTTGAGCAGTAAAACAGGAGCATTGTGCTGGGGTGCATGGAAATTAGAGTGCAGCCTTTAAAAATACAGTTCTGGCTTAAGGCTGAAGCAGCAGGTATGTAAGAAAAAGTACTTGGCTCAGTGAGTTGACAGTCAGCTTAACTAGATGTCTCTGAACAGTTTGTGCTACTTTGCAAGAATGTCTAACAGAAGAAAACTTCACAGAAGCAGGCATAGGTAGCAGGGTGACACAGAGGAAGAAAAGATGATGCCACAATTTCACCGAGTCCAACCTGCAAACTTGCTAGATGAAAAAAGAACACAGGAGAGACAGAGTGTTGGGTATCTGTAGCAGAAAACCTGCCAAAAATGTCACCTGAGCTATTGAGGGAAGTGGCAGTGAGCGTCAAAACTAACTTGAAATGTCAGCGACCAGAAAATGAACACTTTCAGAAGTGCAGACCAGTGCCAGATAACGTACAATGATTTGACCAGGGTAAGCAAGGTAACATACTTGCCAATCTCCCTTTTCTTCCTGAGGCACAAGCAAAATCTTCACCCTCTAAAAGTAACCACTATACAACAAACCCTTCACAATGCAACCTGGTTGTGGTGGGAGACGGGGGTCACTAAATCAGGATGTAATAGTACAAGTGGCCATTGCCCCTAACAAAATCAATTTGCATTCACAAACCTAAAACCGCTACCCCTACCTTACCAAGGTGATATGACCAGATCTCTTTCTTTAGTTTTGCCCTGCCATTTTGCACACTGAATTGCTCAATGTTCACCTCAATGTTGTTACAGCGGAATATGGTGCACAATGCCCACAAGAGGCACGTCACCAAAGAGAGCATCCAACATCAAACACATGTCCAATGAGTGGACGGCTACAGAGCGTATAATGGCATTCTGCTCTTGTTGTGAGATATAGCGAGGTTGGGGCATAGTGCTGGCACCAGGATTGTAAGTGAACACTTGCGTTCTCACCGTGACATTCCTGTGAAGAATCAAATCAGCTTCCATCCGCTTCTCTATCTCCTTGATCCCAAGAGGGTAACTTGACCCATCTTTCCTGCATTGCATCAAAGCAACATGGGGGCAGGGGGCCACTGAAGAGGATTAGCAGAGACACACTACTTCCTTGAAGTCGAAGAGCAAGAGAGACAAGCACTTTGAAAAGGAGGAGGAGGAACACAACTAGTTCCTTGAGGAAGGAGATGGAATTGAATTCGACTCAAGCCCACCCATGACTTCCTACAGAGTATCAGTGAGGATATGGTACAAAGTGAATCACAGAGCTCAAGGGAGCCACAGGAGTTGGGGTGTGGGTGTGGATGTACCACCTGTGTGGGAGTGTGTGCGGATGTCCCACCTGTGTGGGAGTGAGTGTGGGTGTGCCACCTGTGTGGGAGTGTGTGTGGGTGTGCCACCTGTGTGGGAGTGTGTGCGGATGTCCCACCTGTGTGTGTGCGGATGTCCCACCTGTGTGTGTGCGGATGTCCCACCTGTGTGGGAGTGTGTGTGGGTGTGCCACCTGTGTGGGAGTGGGTGCGGATGTCCCACCTGTGTGGGAGTGAGTGTGGGTGTGCCACCTGTGTGGGAGTGTGTGTGGGTGTGCCACCAGTGTGGGAGTGAGTGTGGGTGTGCCACCAGTGTGGGAGTGAGTGTGGGTGTGCCACCTGTGTGGGAGTGAGTGTGGGTGTGCCACCTGTGTGGGAGTGAGTGTGGGTGTGCCACCTTCCCAGCAGAGGGGAAAGCTGCTCATTCTTTTTGATTGAAGGACTCAGAACTCATGAACTTGCCTGTAAGAGGAATGTTCCAGAACATCACCCCTACATGGAGGCTCTGAAGTCAGTGTCAAAGGATGTGCAGCAACTGACAGGTGTGACTCTGGAGTCGACATAAGAACAAAAGAAATAGGAGCAGGAGTAGGCCTTATGGCCTCTTGAGCTTGCTCCAACATTTAATAAGATCATGGCTGATCCGATCATGGACTCAGGTTCACTTCCCTGCCCGCTCCCCATGACTCCTTATTCCCTTATCTGTTAAGAAACTGTCTATTAAGTCTTAAATTTATTCAATGATCCAGCTTCCACAGCTCTCTGAGGCAGCGAATTCCACAGATTTACAACGCTCTGAGAGAAGAAATTCCTCCTCATTTCAGTTTAGAATGGGCAGCCCCTTATTCTAAGATTATGCCCCCTAGTTCTAGTCTCCCCTGTTAGTGGAAACATCCTCTCTGCATTCATCTTGTCAAGCCCTCTCCTAATCTTATACGTTTCGATAAGATCACCTCTCATTCTTCTGAATTCCAATGAGTAAAGGCCCAACCTACTCAACCTTTCCTCATAAGTCAACCCCCTCATCCCCGGAATCAACCGAGTGAACCTTCTCTGAACTGCCTCCAAAGCAAGTCTATCCTTTCTTTGATATGGAAACCAAAACTGCACGCAGTACTCCAGCTGTGGCCTCATCAATACCTAGAAACATAGAAACATAGAAACATAGAAAATAGGTGCAGGAGTAGGCCATTCGGCCCTTCTAGCCTGCACCGCCATTCAATGAGTTCATGGCTGAACATGCAACTTCAGTACCCCATTCCTGCTTTCTTGCCATACCCCTTGATCCCCCTAGTAGTAAGGACTTCATCTAACTCCTTTTTGAATATATTTAGTGAATTGGCCTCAACAACTTTCTGTGGTAGAGAATTCCACAGGTTCACCACTCTCTGGGTGAAGAAGTTTCTCCTCATCTCAGTCCTAAATGGCTTACCCCTTATCCTTAGGCTGTGACCCCTGGTTCTGGACTTCCCCAACATTGGGAATATTCTTCCTGCATCTAACCTGTCTGAACCCATCAGAATTTTAAACGTTTCTATGAGGTCCCCTCTCATTCTTCTGAACTCCAGTGAATACAAGCCCAGTTGATCCAGTCTTTCTTGATAGGTCAGTCCCGCCATCCCGGGAATCAGTCTGGTGAACCTTCGCTGCACTCCTTCAATAGCAAGAATATCCTTCCTCAAGTTAGGAGACCAAAACTGTACACAATACTCCAGGTGTGGATTCACCAACGCCCTGTACAACGGTAGCAACACCTCCCTGCCCCTGTACTCAAATCCCCTCGCTATGAAGGCCAACATGCCATTTGCTTTCTTAACCACCTGCTGTACCTGCATGCCAACCTTCAATGACTGATGTACCATGACACCCAGGTCTCGTTGCACCTTCCCTTTTCCTAATCTGTCACCATTCAGATAATAGTCTGTCTCTCTGTTTTTACCACCAAAGTGGATAACCTCACATTTATCCACATTATACTTCATCTGCCATGCATTTGCCCACTCACCTAACCTATCCAAGTTGCTCGGCAGCCTCATAGCATCCTCCTCGCAGCTCACACTGCCACCCAACTTAGTGTCATCTGCAAATTTGGAGAAACTACATTTAATCCCCTCGTCTAAATCATTAATGTACAATGTAAACAGCTGGGGCCCCAGCACAGAACCTTGCGGTACCCCACTAGTCACTGCCTACCATTCTGAAAAGTACCCATTTACTCCTACTCTTTGCTTCCTGTCTGACAACCAATTCTCAATCCATGTCAGCACACTACCCCCAATCCCATGTGCTTTGACTTTGCACATTAATCTCTTGTGTGGGACCTTGTCGAAAGCCTCTGAAAGTCCAAATATACCACATCAACTGGTTCTCCTTTGTCCACTCTACTGGAAACATCCTCAAAAAATTCCAGAAGATTTGTCAAGCATGATTTCCCTTTCACAAATCCATGCTGACTTGGACCTATCATGTCACCTCTTTCCAAATGCGCTGTTATGACATCCTTAATAATTGATTCCATCATTTTACCCACTACTGATGTCAGGCTGACCGGTCTATAATTCCCTGTTTTCTCTCTCCCTCCTTTTTTAAAAAGTGGGGTTACATTGGCTACCCTCCACTCGATAGGAACTGATCCAGAGTCTATGGAATGTTGGAAAATGACTGTCAATGCATCCGCTATTTCCAAGGCCACCTACTTAAGTACTCTGGGATGCAGTCCATCAGGCCCTGGGGATTTATCGGCCTTCAATCCCATCAATTTCCCCAACACAATTTCCCGACTAATAAGGATTTCCCTCAGTTCCTCCTCCTTACCAGACCCTCTGACCCCTTTTATACCCGGAAGGTTGTTTGTGTCCTCCTTAGTGAATACCGAATCAAAGTACTTGTTCAATTGGTCTGCCATTTCTTTGTTCCCCGTTATGACTTCCCCTGATTCTGACTGCAGGGGACCGACGTTTTTCTTTACTAATCTTTTTCTCTTTACATATCTATAGAAACTTTTGCAATCCGTCTTAATGTTCCCTGCAAGCTTCTTCTCGTACTCAATTTTCCCTGCCCAAATCAAACCCTTTGTCCTCCTCTGCTGAGTTCTAAATTTCTTCCAGTCCCCGGGTTCGCTGCTATTTCTGGCCAATTTGTATGCCACTTCCTTGGCTTTAATACTCTCCCTGATTTCCCTTGATAGCCACGGTTGAGCCACCTTCCCTTTTTTATTTTTACGCCAGACAGGAATGCACAATTGTTGTAGTTCATCCATGCGGTCTCTAAATGTCTGCCATTGCCCATCCACAGTCAACCCCTTAAGTATCATTCGCCAATCTATCCTAGCCAATTCACGCCTCAGACCTTCAAAGTTAGCCTTCTTTAAGTTCTGGACCATGGTCTCTGAATTAACTGTTTCATTCTCCATCCTCATGTAGAATTCCATCATATTATGGTCACTCTTCCCCAATACCCTATATAACTGTAGAAAGACTTCCCTGCTTTTATCCTCCACTTCTTTGCAATAACGGTCAAGATACCATTGGCCTTCCTGATCACTTGCTGTACCTTTATACTCTCCTTTTGTGTTTCATGCATCAAGACCCCCAGGTCCCACGTACTACAGCACTTTGCAATCTTTCTCCATTTAAATAATAACTTGCTCTTCGATTTTTTCTGCCAAATTGCATAACCTCACACTTTCCAACATTATACTCCATCTGCCAAATTGTTGCCCACTCATTTAGCCTGTCTATGTCCTTTTGCAGATTTTTTGTGTCCTCTTCACACATTGCTTTTCCTCCCATCTTTGTATCGTCAGGAAACTTGGCTACGTTACACTCGGTCCCTTCCTCCAAGTCGTTCATATAGATTGTAAATAGTTGGGGTCCCAGCACTGATCCCTGCGGCACCCCACATGAGGAGAAAATTCCTCACTCAAAGAGTGGTTAACCTGTAGAATTTTCTACTGCAGAAAGTTTTTGAGTCCAGCTCGTTAGATATATTCAAAAGGGAGTTAGATATGGCACTTACGGCCAAAGGGATCAAGGGGTATGGAGAGAAAGCAGGAAAGGGTTACTAAGGTTGAATGATCTGCCATGATCTTATTGAATGGCAGTGCAGTCTTGAGGGATCGAATGGCCTGCTCCTGCACCTAATTTCTATGTTTCTATGTTTCAGCGAGAGAGATAAACTGAGGAGAGAGAGAGAGATTGGGAGAGAGGGAGAGACTGAGGGAGAGTGAGAGAGAGAGACTGGGAAGAGACTGGTAAAGAAAGAGAGACTGGTAGAGAGAGAGAGAGAGAGAGAGTGGGAGAGACAGACTGGGGAGATAGAGCGAGAGACTGGGGAGATAGAGTGAGAGACTGGGGTGAGAGAGAGACTGGGGTGAGAGAGAGAGACTGGGGGAGAGAGAGAGACTGGAGAGAGACTGAGGGGCGGGGGGAGAGAGAGATTGGGGGAGAGAGAAAGAGAGAGAGAGACTGGGGCAGAGAGAGAGAGAGTGGGGGAGAGTGGGGCAGAAAGAGAAAGTAGGGCAGAAAGAGAGAGAGTGGGGCAGAGAGAGAGAGAGACTGGGGGGAGCGAGAGAAAGACGGGGGGAGCGAGAGAGAGAGACAATTATGTGGCACTTTAGCAAATGCCTATTAAAGCAGCTCTGAGCTATAAACAATCAGACATGCAACACTAGGCCAGAACAATCAGGAGCAGTCCCAACGGATTGGAACGTAGCATAAGTAACCCCACTATTCAAGAAAGGAGGGAGAGAGAAAGCAGGGAACTATGAGCCAGTTAGCCTGACATCGGTCATCGGGAAAATGCTGGAATCCATTATTAAAGAAGTGGCAACAGGCTACTTAGAAAATCATAATATGAGCAGGCAGCGTCAACATGGTCTTACAAAATCATATTTGACAAATTTTTCAGAGTTTTTTGAGAATGTAACTGGCAGGGTAGATAAAGTGGCTGTAGTATATTTAGATTTCTAAAAGGCATTCAATAAACTGCCACATAAAATGTTGTTATGCAAGATAAGGGCACACGGAGTTGGATAATGTATTAGCATGGATAGACGATTGGTTAACGGAAAGAAAACAGAGAGTAGGGACATACGTGTATCATTTTCAGATTGGCAGGCTATAACTAGCTGGGTAGCGGAAGGATCGGTGCTTCGGCCTCTGCTATTTACAGTCTATATTAATAACTTGAATGAAGGGACCGAGTGCAATGTATCCAAGTTTGCTAACAATGCAAAGCTAGGTGGGAAAGTATGCTGTGAGGAGGACACAATGAGGCTGCAAAGGGATATAGACAGGTTAATTGAGTGGGCAATAAGGTGGCAGATGGAATATAATATGGGGAAATGTGAAATTATACACTTTGGAAGGAGGAATAAAAAAGTTGAATATTTTTTAAATGGTGAGAAACCATTCAATGTTGCTGTTCAGAGAGATTTAGGTATCCTGTTTCAAGAAACCTAAGCATACAGGTACAGCAAGCAATTAGGAAGGCAAATGGTATGTTGGCCTTTATTGCTAGAGAGTTGGACTACAAAAGTAAGGAAATCTTGCTGTAATTTACAGGGCCTTGGTGAGACCAAACCTGGAGCATTGTGCACCTTGGAGGCAGTACAACAAAGGTTCACTGGATTGATTCCTGGGATGAGAAGGTTGTCCTATGAGGAGAGATTAAGTAGACTGGGCCAATACACTCTGGTGTTTAGAAGAATGAGGTGATCTCACTGAAACAAAAAAGATTCTGAGGGGGATTGACAGGATAGGAGTTGAGAGATTGTTTCCCCTGGCTGGAGAGTTGAGAATTAGGGGTCATAGTCTCAGGTTAAGGGGTCGGCCTTTTAAGACTGGGATGAGGAGGAATTTATTCACTCAGACGGTTGTGAATTTTGGAAGTATCTGCACCAAAGAGCTGCGAATGCTGAGTCATTGAGTATATTCAAGGCTGAGATTGATAGATTTTTGGGGGCCACTTTCGTTAAGCCTCGTAACACCGGAAAGCGCTGGCCGCCATTATCAAAATTCCGCTCCCATTTTATCCCGGCAGTGACATGCTCTCACCCCCCCTCCACCGCAGTTACACTCTGCTGCTGCCGCCGATCCGTGTTAAGTGCGTCATCACAGTGCGTACCGCTGATCTACCCACCTGATGGCAAAATTCCGGCGTGAAAATCTTCCGACCCGCCCAGCGGTGCCAAAACCTGTTTTTTCCCAGTGGTCCAGTGAGGTTGAGACCTTCTGCAATGGCGGGGCGGCTTCCCTTCAAGGGGAGGATGCACTGCTGCTGCTGCCATGCTTTTTTTGTCGGCCGACTGTTATGTCAGCCCGACAATTATACCCCCGGGCTCGGCAGGGCCACAACAGGCATCCCCCCTTGGGTGCCAGGTGGCTGACCTGGCCGAAACCCTCCCTGGTGCCTCAGTGGACCGAAGTTTTAAGATCGCGGAGGCTCTCCCCTTTAAGTGAAGGGGAGAGCCATGGTGATGCAGCGCCATGATGATGTCATCACGCGGCCACTCCGCACCGCCCCCAACTTCCACCCCTCTAGTGTTGCCACCACCACATAACTGCTCCCATTAAGAACGAATTCCGGATCCAAATGAAAAGAAACAAGAAAGAGCAGAATGTCGCTCAAGAGGCGACCTCAACCACCGATGCGGTAAAAACCATTGAAATGGGGTGTGGCGTCCCATTTCATGTGGGAAGCAATTTCGGTCCTCTGGACTCAAGAGGAATCAAGCCAAAAGTGGATTTGAGGTCAAAGTTCAGCCATGATCTTATTGAATAGTGGAGCAGGCTCAGGAGGCCATACCATTATTTTAAATTATTTTAAATCTCTCGGCATCACCAGTTATCTCCCCTTACCCCAACACGTACACTGACGCATGTAATTATGGCATCTGGACTAATTAGTGCTTTCAGCTGGGACCTATAAAGAAATCCGAAGATGATAAATTTGATGCAGCAAATCTATCCTCTCCACAGACTATGTGCAATCCAATCTACTGCAGACTCTAAACTCAGGAGGAAAAGTTCTGCAATCCTTTTCTACCACACACCTGGAAGTATATTTCTATATCTACAATCCCAAAGGGAAGGAAAATCCATCTGTTATGTCTAATGGACATCTTTTATCATGTAGATACTTCACATTTCCTGTTCCAATCTGGATTATGTCCAACATCCCACTTATTATCCTTTAACCCTTTAACTTGATCAGCCTTACTTGATGCCAATCCAGAAATCCTGGATGATAATAATACAAAATGTTGAGGGGGACATGCCAATTTCCAGCAATGTTTATATGTGATGCAAAAAATTAATGAGAATTAATTTTGATAGAATGTTCCAATGTATATTTATATATCCTTATATGACTTGGTGTCAATTTTTTTTCTGATAACGCTCCTGTGAAATGCCTTAGGTGCTTCATTATTTTAAAGTTGCTACATAAATATAAGTTGTTGTTGTAGTAACTTCAAGTTTACCTGACTGGACCACATAAGGCACTATCGGGTCCTGCTCTCGTCTGCCAAAATCGCTCACTATTCCAGAATCATTCTGGAAAGTAAAGATAAACCCTGGCTTCTATTCTACACTGCTAACTGTCGTTTTAAACCCCTCTCCCCAGTCTCCACCCTCAGCTCCAGCATTAAAGTGTGAGGAACTCATGGATTTCTTTCTCTCTAAATTGAGACCATCTGTTTGGCCGCCTCTGCCACTTACCTTCCTTCCCCTAGCCCACTGGGCCAAACTTCCTCTAAGGAAGGCTCCTGCCTTGTCCTTGACCTCACATCTTTCTCCAGTTTCTCATCGATCTCCCCTCATGACCTTTCCGAGTTCATCCTGTCCATGCGACCCACTTCCTGCTCCCTTGATCCTATTCCCACCAAATTGCTGACAACTCTACTTCCTTTTCTGGTTCCCATGTTAGCTGACATTGTTAATGGTTCGCTCTCCTCAAGTATTGTCCCCCTCTCTCTCAAATCTGCCGTCATCACCCATCTCCTCAAAAAACCAACCCTCGATGCCTCCAGCCTTGCAAACTACCGTCCCATCTCCATTGTCCCTTTCCTCTCCACAGTCCTTGAACTTGTTGTCGCCTCCCAAATCCGTGCCCACCTTTCCCGCAATTCCATCTTTGAAGCCCTCCAATCCGGTTTCCGTGCCTGCCATAGTACTGGAATGGCTCTCATCAAAGTCACAAATGACATCCTTTGTGACTGTGACAAAGGCAAACTATCCCTCCTCATCCTTCTTGACTTGTCTGCAGTCTTTGACATGGTTGACCACTCTATCCTTCTCCAACGCCTCTCCACCATTATCCAGTTGTTTGGGACTGCACTTGCCTGGTTCTATTCTTATCTATCTAATTGTATCCAGAGAATCACCTGCAACAGTTTCTCTTCCCGCTCCTGCATTGTTATTTCTGGTGTTCCCCCAAGGATCTATCCTTGGCCCCCTCTTATTTCTCATTTACATGTTGCCTCTTGACAACATCATCCGAAAACACGCCATCAGTTTCCACATGTATACTGATGACACCCAACTCTACCTCACTATCATTTTTCTTGACCCCTCCATGGTCTCTAAATTGACAGACTGCTTGTCGACATCCAGTTCTGGATGAGCAGAAATTTTCTCCAATTAAATATTGGGAAGACCAAACCCATTGTTTTCGGTCCCCAACACAAACTCCGTTCCTTAACCACTGAATCCATCCTTCTCTCCAACTTCTGTCTGAGGCTGATCCAGACTGTTCACAACCTTGGTATCATAATTGACCCTAAAATGAGCTTTCGACCACATATCCACAGCACAACTGCCTATTTCCACCTCCGTAACATCGCCCGTCTCCGCCCTTGCCTGAGCTCATCTGCTGCTGAAGCCTTCATCCATGCCTTTTTTACCTTTAGACTTGATGAGTGCAATGTATTCCTAGCTGGCCTCTCACATTCTACCCTACATAAACTAGAGATGATCTAAAACTCAGCTGCCCATGTCCTAACTCGCACAAAGTCCTGCTCACCTATCACTCCTGTGTTTGCTGACTTACATTGGCTTCCAATTAAGCAATGCTTTGATTTCAAAATTCTCATCCTGAATTTCAAATCCCTCCATGGCCTCACCCCTCTCTATCTCTGTAATCTCCTCCAGCCCCATAACACTCCGAAATATTTGCATTCCTTAATTCTGCCCTCTTAAGCATCCCTGATTATAATCGCTCAATCATTGGTGGCCATGCCTTCTGTTGCCGAGGCCCCAAGCTCTGGAACTCCCTGCCTAAACCTCTCCACCTCTCAACCTCTCTTTCCTACTTTAAGCCACTCCTTAACACATACCTTGACCAAGCTTTTGATCACCTGCGCTAATTTCTACTTGTGTGGTTCGGTGTCGAGTTTTTATCTCATAATACTGCTGTGAAGCATCTTTGGATGTTTCACTATGTTACAGGCACTATATAAATACAAGTTGTTATTGTTGACGGCTTTATGTCACTGTAGTCTTACTTGCTGCTTTCTCCTGGTTATGCTTCTCAGTAGAGTAAACTCCCTGCTACTATGAAATATAGTAAGTATAAGCAAGGTCTTACTATAGAAGTATCCTGCTGCATTGTTAAAATAGCAGACTTCTGTTTTAATGAATTGGTTACTAGTGCTGTGTGTTACAACATTGCTCTTTCACCTTTTGGCTTAAACTCACCTCAGTTTAAGCTAATGACTTGAAAGTTTTGTCTCTTTGACAGAAGTCCTGCGTGAAATATGTTTTATAAATATCAACCCAGCTCTGACTGAACATAAATCAATGCACAAGAACTGCTAACAGTGCATCCCCAATTGGGACGTGATCGAGGCTCAGGAGAGGCGTGAGTTCAGGGCCCAGAAGAGGCGAGGGCCTAGGGGCAGCACGGGCCAGCCCATACTTCGATACGCGTGTGCACTAGGTCCATGCAGCAGAGCTCATCTCCAGTCGTCTTGGTTAATCCTTCCCACTGGACCAAAACTTAGTTCTGTCAAGCCCGTGTGGTGGCTGGTGTGCAACGGCCCCCACACGTTAAAAAAATCCACGCACAGGCATCTTCGATACTTCAAGATGTAGTTCGGAACCTGGAATATTAGGTCCTTCATTGAAACACCTGTGAACTCATCCCTTTTTGGCGTGGAAGCAAGTCATCCTCGATACAAGGGATCGCCTATAATGATGATGATGAATTGGGATTAAATTCATAGACTAATTCAGAGATTCTAAGGATGTGTCATGAAATGCAAAATTTATAAGCTTGTATTATGAATGTTGGTTCAGTATTAATACAGCTAGCAAAGTGTTGCATATTATTATTTTTGTATGCAAGATGTGAATGAGAAGTTCTGTATGAAATTAAATCTGCTGTATTGACCTTGTTTTTTTTTTAATAAACTTAATTTGTAGTTTATAGCCGAAGTCACATGTTTTGATCATGTTTATCCTTCTATAATTCAAGGACAAGGAGAACACAGGAGGGTTCATGTTAATTCCAATGAGCTAATTACAGCGACAAGGGTGCTCAACTCCTGGCAAACACTGCATTACAAGACATCAGAGGCCGTCCCTCGAAACGAGGATGACTTGCTTCCACGCCAAGAAAAGGACGAGTTCACAGGCGTTACAATGAAGGACCCGAACTACATCCTGAAGGGTGCAAGATGCCTGTGTGTGAATTTTTTTTAACGTGGGGTGGCTGTTGCACACCAGCAACCACACGGGCTTGACAGAGCTAGGTCTTGGTCAAGTGGCAAGGATTACCCAAGACGACTGGAGACCAGCTCTGCTGTACGGATCTAGTGCGCACACGTATCGCAGTGTGGACTGGCCCATGCTGCCCCCGGGCCCCGAACTTGCGCCTCCCTTGGGCCCCAATCACGTCCCTCTCCAGTCTCTCATCGCTCCTTCGCCCCTCTCGCTGCTCCTGCTGCAACTGCCCACGCTCCAGTCACCGACCTGGATTTTGATGACGTCACTCTTCACAGCCGTCGCCCTCCTGCACCAGCTTGTGCTGTACCTTGTCGTGGCATGCCTCCATGCTGTCCAGGGGCCTCTGCTCGCTGCTCCTTTTATGGCCCCGACCTGCCGCTGATGTTCCCTCACAGGTCGGGGCCTCCACGCTGTGCCTATGAAGTTCGCACTTTGAATCGTAGGGCGTGAGGGTTCTTGACATTGGGAACGAGAAAACTATCTGGTGAAGCCTGGTCGGGTTGCCCTTGGTACATCATGCAGTACTGGTCAATTCAACATAAATGTGCTATCCAACAGCAATACAATGAGACTGATTACCGTGTCAGAGGGATTAACCATGAGGGATGATTAGATATGTCAGGGCTTTTTAGCTTTGTAAAGGATCCTTTAGAGAGGGGATTTTTTTCTAAAATCAAAGATAATTAATGAGATAATATAAAGACAAAGAATACTTTGATACACCAACAACAGAAAAAGATGACAGAAACTTAGAGCAATTTAAAGAGAGGCACCAGAAAGTATTTATTCATATATATTAATTGATTAATAACTGGAAATGGTAGCCAGGATGTGTGATAAGTCAGCTGTCTGGAATCATTTAGCAGTTATATGTCACGAGATGCTGGGCTTACTTTATTTGGAAGAATAAGTTTAAATGATTTGACGAGCCTTTGTAAGCGCAGGCCTGCTCCAATAAAAACATTTACAAACAGGGAATAAGACAACTGACAAATTATGGACAGGTTCCCAGGAATTATGCAATATTCACAAAACTATTACCTTTTAAGATCATCTTGACTGTTCTCTCGCTCTCTCTGATTGGGATCTTGGTTTGTATAATTGTTAATTATCTCAGGTTGAATTACTTTTCCCGTATTTGTAATGAGCAGATAATTAGTTGGGACATGTTAACTTAGTCGGTGGTTTTATTCCCTAATGCCTACATCAGCAGTGGGGAATAACTGTCATCCTATTGTCATTGACAGCCAATGATGATATTTCTGAACCATGCTGTTATAAGTGCTGTGGGAATAGGGCGGTGGAACAATCGGGTACATAATTGGAGATGGTACTTTACTTGGTATCTGAGAGGTAATTCCTGAATCTGACACTCCTGGCCAGGTGCAACTTGCACAGGGCACTCATCTCAAGAAAGCATGGACATGCCACTTATTTAGCTTTCACAGAATGAAAAAAGTTGTAGAACGGAATCCTTACAGTACTGGTAAGAAAATACTTAATAAAAATGGAAATTAATTCACGCAGGTGCTATAAATTGGCAGCCTTGATGTTATGCCTGATATGGTATAGATGTAATGAATGCAAAATAATATTTATTTAATATAAACAGAAAATGCTGGAAATACTCAGCAGGTCAAGCAGCATCTGTGGAGAGAGAGAGAGAGTTTATGTTTCAGGCCCATTACCGTTTGTCAGAACTGGAAAATGATTCAGATACAACAGTGTTTAAGCAAATACAGAGGCAGGTAAATGGAGGGAGGATAGAACAAAAGGGAAGGTCTGTGATAGGGTGGAAGGCAGCAGAAATTAAATGAACATCAGAAGCATTACCAGTATCTGCTGTCCAAATGAATGGGAGCAGCGGTTATGATCTGAAATTGGTGAACTCGATGCTGAGTCCAGAAGATTGCAAAGGGCCGAATCGAAAGATGAGGTGCTGTTTCTGGTCCACTCTTCTATCACCCCCCCAACACCCGCTCCCTTTCCCATGGCATCTTCCCATGCAAGCACAGGAGTTGCAACACTTGCCCTTTCAGCTCCGTCCAAGGCCACAAACATTACTTCCAGGTGAAACAGCGATGTACTTGTACTCCTCTTAATTTAATATACTGTATTCGTTGCTCACGATGTGATCTCTACATTGGGGATAACAAACGTAGATTGGGTGACTGCTTTGCTGATCACTTTCGTTCAGTCTGCAAGCATGACCCCGAGCTTCCGATCGCTTATCATTTTAATTCTCCATCCTACTCCCACTCTGACCTCTCAGACCTCGGCCTCCCACACTATTCCAATTAAACTCAATGGAAGCTCAGGACCAGCATCTCATCTTTTGATTAGGCACTTTACAGCCTTTCGGATTCAGCATCGACTTCAATGATTGCAGGTCATTTTATCAGACAGCAAGTGCTGGTAATGATGCTGCTCTTCATTTAATCTCTCCTGCCTTCCACCCTATTATAGACCTTCCTTTGGTTCTTTCCTTCCCTTCCTCCCCCACCCCCTCCACCCCCCAATCCCTGCCTCTGTATATGTTTAAAACCTGTTAACATCTGTAACATTTGCCAGTTCTGCCATGTTTCCTACATTACAACAGCATGTTTTTATATAGCACTCCTAACAAAGTGAAACTTCACAGGAGTGTTATGAGGTTAAAAAATTTGACACCAAGCCACATAAGTAGAAATTAGTGCAGGTGACCAAAAGTTTGGTCAAAGATGTATGTTTTAAGGAGCGTCTTGAAGGAGGAAAGCGAGGTAGAGAGGTGGAGAGATTTAGACAGGGAGTTCCAGAGCTTGGGGCCGAGGCATGGCCACCAATGGTTGAGCGATTATAATCAGGAATGCTCAAGAGGGCAGAATTAGAGGAGCGCAGACATCTCGGGGGATTGTAGGGCTGGAGGATATTACAAAAATACGGAGGGGTGAGGCCATGGAGGGATTTGAAAACAAGATTGATAATTTTAAAATTGAGGCGTTGCTTAACCGGGATACAATGTAGGTCAGTGAGCACAGGTGTGATGGGTGAGCAGGACTTGATGTGAGTTAGAACACAGGCAGCCGAGTTTTGGATCATCTCTAGTTAACATAGGGTAGAAAATTGGAAGCCAGCCAGGAGGACGTTGGAATAGTCAAGTCTAGAGGTAATAAAGGCATGGATGAGGGCTTCAGCAGTGGATGAGCTGTGGCAAGCATAGAGACGGGCGATGTTACAGAGGTGGAAATAAGCTGTCTTAGTTATGCTGCAGGTATGTAGTCATTTGGGGTCAAATATGACACCAAGGTTGCGAACAGTCTGGTTCAGCCTCAGACAAAAGTTGGGGAGAGGGATGGAATCAGTGTCTAGGGAATGGAGTTTGTGTCAGGGACCGAAATGGCTTTGGTCTTCCCAATATTCAATTGGAGAAAATTCCTGCTCATCTAGAACTGGATGTCAGATAAGCAGTCTGTCAATTTAGAGACCGAGGCGGGGTTGAGAGAAGTGGTAATGAGGTAGAGCTGGGTGTCATCAGTGTACATGTGGAAATTGATGCTGTGTTTTCAGATGATGTCGCCAAGGGGCAACATGTAGATGAGAAATAGGAGGGGGCCAAGGATAGATCCTTGGGGGACACCAAAGGCAATGATGCAGGGACGAGAAAAATAGCTGGTGCAGGCGATTCTCTGGCTACGATTATATAGATAAGAATGGAACCAAGCAAGTGCAGTCCCACCCAGCTGGACGACGGAGAGAGGCGTTGGAGAAGGATAGAGTCGTCAACTGTGTCAATGGCTGCAGGCACGTCAAGAAGGACAAGGAGGAATTGTTTGTCTTTGTCACAGTCATAAAGGATGTCATTTGTGACTTTGATGAGAGCCGATTCGGTACTGTGGTAGGCGCTTACAACAGAGTCTACACTTCAAAAGTACTTCATGGTTGTAAAGCACTTTGGGATGTTCTGAGGTCATGAAAAGTGCTATATAAATACAAGTCTTTCTTTCTTTATGATTCTGTAAGTATGAATTAATGCATTTTGGTTGTAAAAATGAGAGGAGGCAATATAAATTAAATGGTACAATCTTAAAGGAGGTGCAGGAACAGAGCAGCCTGGGGTTCACATACAGAAATCTTTGAAGGTTGCAGGGAAAATTGATAGGAATGTAAAAAAAAAAGCATACGTCTTTATAAATAGTAGCATCGAGTGCAAAAGCAAGGAAGCTATGCTAAACTTTTATAAGTTACTGGCGAGACATCAAGTAGAGTATTGTGTCCAATTCTAGGCACTACATTTTAGGAAGGATTTCAAAGCTTGGAGAGGAGATTTACCAGAATGGTACAAGTGATGAAGGACTTCAGTTGTATGCAGAGACTAGAGAAGCTGGGAATGTTCTCCTTAGAGCTGAGAAGGTTAAAGGGAGATGAAATAGAGGTGTTCAAAATTATAAAGGGTTTTGATAAAGAGAAACTGTTTCCAATGGCAGGAGGGTTGGTATCCAGAGAACACAGATTTAAGATAATTGGCAAAAAATTCATGGTAGAAAAAAAGAGATATTTATTTACACTGCAAATTGTTATGATCTGGAAAGCATTAGCTGAAAATTTGTAGATTCAATAAGGAAATTGGATATATACAGAGCTATGAGGAAAGAGCTGATGCATGGAACTAATCGGATCGCTCTTTCAAAGTGCCGGCACAGATATAATGGGCCGAATGGCCTCGTTTTGTGCTGTATGATTCAATGATTCATGTTATGTAGAGGGAGGTCACAGTGGAAGAGTGCCAACTCTCATACAGGACTGCAGGCGAGTGCCATAAAAAGATAAATTTAAGAGAACATGCTACAGAGCTCTTCATGACCTGTCCAGGAAGAGAAATAGCCCCTTTAAGACTGAGCTGGTCCTCTTGATGATCACTCTTGTAGAAATATGTACCCCATTGTAGCACTCCTTTGCTGTTGTTCTGCCACATTGGTTTTATTATCCATGGGAGAAGGGATAAGGCATTGTCATGCACAAGCCATCCATTAATGTAATTGTAGATCAGGGCCAACTTCCAAAGGACAAATGCTCCTGTACACATTTTTGTTGTTCGTTGACAAAGTTTCTGGCCCAATCACTCATCCTAATGTTATGGTTTATAGGAAATGCCCACATTTAGTTTCCTTCCCTTCATGTTTGTTGTGCTTATCTGTAGCTTTCCATCTTATCCACAGCATGACCAGATGGGTCCGCCTCTGTTATAATCAAATTCTCTTTCATACAAAATATAACATGCTCTCCCAGTTAGTATTTTCTATTTCTCTGAATTAATCTGTATCACAGAATAACCCAATACACATTCATGGGACGTGGGCGTCGCCAGCACGGCCAGCATTTATTACCCATCCCTAATTGCCCTTGAGAAGATGGTGGTGAGCCGCCATTTCAGAGGGCAGCTGCGGGTAAGATCGGCAGATTTCATCCCCGAAAGGACATTAGTGAACCAAATGGGTTTTTACGGTAGTTACCACTCCTCATAACTATTTTTCCCATTCTTTGGACTGCTGTTATTTTTTTCATTCTTTCTCCCATGTATTCATATCCTGATACTTTGCATACCAACCTGTCACATCAGTTGAAATGTAATCTGGGAACTTGATCCTTTCTCTGGTTCAGTGGGTATCATTGGCTCTCATAAGTGATCTGAGCACCTTACATTTATAGGAGTTGACTCACGCTGCGCTGTATTTACTTGTACAATGGTACAACCTGAGCATGTAACAATAGTACCCCTTGTGACCTGACTGGATATTCATGTCTTTTGCATATTTATTTCTTCAAACTCTCTGAAGGTGGACTGAGCAAACACTAAGTGAGATAGGAATCATTAAGCTGCTTTATTTAACAGTACAGAGCAAGTTATGAGCAGATCCATTTACTTCATACAGTGCAAATTGTCATCACATAACACTACAAAAATAACGAAAATCCTATGCTGGCCTGAATTAAACAAAAATGATTTCTGATTACTCTGAATTTCAACTCAATGGGTGAGAACAATTTATCAAATACTGGACAAGTTAATGAACTGCTTAGTATCTACAGTTCATGAAGAAACAACATTAAAACTTACTCATTTGCAACTTAACTGCAGATTGTCTCAGAGCCCTTTTATAATCTTCCATGAATGAATGATTCCTTAAAACACAATGGCCCGGATTTTGTGCGGCCGATGAAGGCATATTCACAGTGTACACCGTCGTGAGTCCTCAGAGTGGCCCCGCAGATTCTGGGTTTCTGCATGCGCTACACATGCATGAAAACCTGGAACTTGCGATCTGTCAAGTTTCGCATTGACAGATCATGCGCATCCGCTGCAAAAACACTTTCACTGGCACAGAGTTGGGCTATTTGCCCAACTACTGCCCAGCAAATGCCCACAAAACCCTTATGCTTGGTAAAAGTAGGCCTTCTTTTACCAAGGGTTAAAATAAATGTTTTGGACATCAGTAGTGGGGAAAATGTTGGAATCAATTATTAAAGATGTAATACAGTGCATTTGGAAAGCAGTGTCAGGATCGGTCCAAGTCAGCATGGATTTATGAAAGGGAAATCATGCTTGACAAATCTTCTAGAATTTTTTGAGGATGTAACTAGTAGAGTGGACGAGGGAGAACCAATGGATGTGGTGTATTTGGACTTTCAAAAGGCTTTTGACAAGGTTCCACATAAGATATTGGTGTGCAAAATTAAAGCACATGGTATTGGGGGTAATGTACTGATGTGGATAGAGAACTGGTTGGCAGACAGGAAGCAGAGAGTCAGGATAAATGGGTCCTTTTCAGAAAGGCAGGCAATGACTAGTGGGGTGCCGCAGGGCTCAGTGCTGGGACCCCAGCTACTTACAATATACATCAATGATTTAGATGAAGGAATTGAGTGTAATATCTCCAAGTTTGCAGATGACACTAAGCTGGGTGGCGGTGTGAGCTGTGAGGAAGATACTAAGAGGCTGCAGGATGACTTGGACAGGTTAGGTGAGTGGGCAAATGCATGGCAGATGCAGTATAATGTGGATAAATGTAAGGTTATCTACTTTGATGGCAAAAACATCAACAAAGGCAGATTATTATCTGAATGGCGGCAGATTCAGAAAAGGGGAGGTGCAATGAGACCTGGGTGTCATGGTACATCAGTCATTGAAAGTTGGCATAAAGGTACAGCAGGCGGTGAAGAAGGCAAATGGCATGTTGGCCTTCATAGCTAGGGGATTTGCGTATAGGAGCAGGGAAGTCTTACTGCAGTTGTACAGGGCCATGATGAGGCCTCACCTGGAATATTGTGTTCACTTTTGGTCTCCTAGTCTGAGGAAGGATGTTCTTGCTATTGAGGGAGTGCAGCGAAGGTTCACACGACTGATTCCCAGGATGGCAGGACTGACAAATGAGGAGAGACTGGATCAACTGGGCTTGTATTCACTGGAGTTTAGAAGGATGAGAGGGGATCTCATAGAAACATATAAAATTCTGACGGGACTGGACAGATTCGATGCAGGAAGAATGTTCCCGATGTTGAGGAAGTCCAGAACCAGGGGACACAGTCTAAGGATAAGGGGTAAGCCATTTAGGACTGAGATGAGGAGAAACTTCTTCATTCAGAGAGTCGTTAACCTATGGAATTCTCTACCGCAGAGAGTTGTTGATGCCAGTTCGTTGGATATAATCAAGAGGGAGTTAGATATGGCCCTTACGGCTAAAGGGATCAAGGGGTATGGAGAGAAAGCAGGAAAGGGGTACTGAGGTGAATGATCAGCCATGATCTTATTGAATGGTGGTGCAGGCTCGAAGGGCCGAATGGCCTACTCCTGCACCTATTTTCTATGTTTCTATGTTTTGCATGATTAGGTAAATTTTTGGCCCGTTTTAAAATATTTAATTTGATTTTTCATAAAAATGTAATTTTAATTTTAATTGCTTAATTCAAGGGTCTTTCAATTAATTTTGAACATGGGAACATTTATTTTTATTTAAGTGGTGTGAAATGTTATTTATTAGGCGATTTCTAACATGGTTATGGGGATTCCGTACGTAAATCGAATCCCCATAAGCATCATAGGAACCCACCTTTTTGATTGGTTGACTTGGCTCACATGATTCCATGGACGTTTGGCAAACACGTGCATCCCTGGGATCTGTGGGCCTTTATGCAGGCGCGGCTCAGGGCCCAAAGACTCTGAAACCCCAGAGACATCAGGTCTTTTTTTTCAGTTCGGAGGTGTATTCTTCTGGTACGCCTCTGACGGCAAATTCAGGGCCAATATTTAGAACTAACTGCTCCCCACCCGCCCCAAACACCCCACCCCCCCTCCACCCATGACCTTTCTGTTGAAAAATGGTCGAAAGACCCTGAAATGTGACGGTGGTATTATCTGTAGTTACTGCCTGGAGTTGTGCTAAATTGAACATGCAGGGACAATGAATCACTGATGGCTATATGTAGTAAAATCATAAAATGATGCAAAAAGATGATGTTGCTGCATGTAGCAATCAATGTGATACCTTTCCCTCCATCTCCCCTCCACCAACAGTTCTTGCAACAGGAAATTATTTTCAGGGCTGTCATTCCACAAAAGAACAATGCTGGATAAACATAGTCAGTTTATTTTTCTACTCTGCACCGGCTCAGCCACTGAGTGAACAACTTTCTGGCACTGCTGCTCCTGTTGTATTTCTCCATTACTCCATTAGCTATTTAATTCATTTTCGGGCTCAAGTAGAAAATTTCTATTTTCTTTTCAAAATATCAATATGAGATATTGAAGGGAGTAAATGTATTTAACTCACTGGAAACCTTGGCCTAGAAATTGGATTTGGGCCCAAATCGAGTGCATGCTGCACCCACCTAATGAACCTGGGATCTTCCTGCTCTGTATCATTCTATACCACACCGTATCGTGCTTTTAATTACTGAGCCATTGGCAGAGCTTGTATAGATTACATAAATTGGATTCTTGGGTATTGTTGAAATAGTTAAAATACAAAAGCATCACAAAGCAATGATTTCCAGAAGGCTTGTCATTTTTCAAGAATTAGCATGATGTAAACTGCTGCCAAAATTGTTTGCAAGTATTGGGGAAATAGAAAACAAGAACTTGGCTTGGTGATGACAGTGTGGGTCAGACAATTGTCTTGGGCATTGCTGGTCCTGTTTGAGCTGGAGTCATGGCTGCTCCTGATGGTGAGAGATCTCAGTGGTGGGAAATGGAGCAATTTTCCTTTTACGTATCCAATGTTATTGTCAATGCATACAGTGAATGCATATATTGAAGTATTTCAACTTTTTTCACAATTTTGGAACCAATTAACCATTTTCTTTTCCGGTTAAGCATGTTTTGTTTCCAAATTAACATCAAAATAACATTTTAAAACCTATCCTTGTTCTCTTCAGTTCCACATAAAATACATTCTTTTGCAGAGTTTTCTCATTTAAATTTTATCTGTAATGTCCTTGTTTTTTCCCCCTTGTCATCATGCATCCTTGTTTAATTGTGAAATCAGGTGAATCAGTCATTCTATTCCACACTCAACCAATAGAAGTAATGTATAATGCAGCAAAAATTAAGAAAGTTGTTTATTTTCACAAATCTATTTTCATAAAGTGACTCAGCTCCGAAGTGGTGTATAGCTTGCGGACTTGAGTATAAATGCTGAGGTAGTACCCAGCTGTGATCACCGTGGTGTGTAAAATAGATTCTAGCAGTCTCAGGTGAATGCAAGTCTACAGTAGCACAAAATCCGCCCTCATATGGCTGTTGTGAACTTTGAGGAAGTGGGGAAGTGCAGAGAGATGATGGATGTCAATAAGTTGCTGTCCTGAGCTGACTGGTGGGAGCTGGCCTTTAAGACAGGATTAAACTGAAAACTACAGAATTGTATCCCCACATTGAGAAAAATGGATATGAAATACCTTTCTAATAATTCTGAACTACAGAATTTGATTAGAAATTGTTTATTATTATAAAATAGAAAGTATTTTTTGAATATTCACCAGTATCATTCCAAAGATGTATTTTAGTTATTTTTTACATGTTCCATTTCAATCTATCATGGTAGGCCTTAATATCCTTTTCCAATCCTGAAACCAAATGTAATGCTTACATAATATTCCATTCTCCAACACAGTTATTCTTCCATTCTATTTGTAATGCAGAGTACTACTAAAATAAAAATGTGCTTTATATGTCGAACCAAAAATTGCTTAAGCATACAGTTTCAGAAAGACAAAGGCCAGAGTTTTCTAGGGCAGTAGTGGGCACAATCAGTGGTAGGTCAGGTGGGAAAGTTGTTATTTTTGACAGCGGGATGGGAACCTGCTGTCATCCAGCTCCCATGTACCTTTCCCCAGGTGCGTCTATCATTGCGGAACTGACCCGACCGGTATCATTATCACATAGTGTATAGGCACTAAAAAGCCTTTTTTCGCTTACTTTTTAAAATTTACCTGCATAGCCACTGGATTCACGAGGCTCGGGATCCACGTCTGTCAACCTGAGGCTGGAGATCCATGGCCATTGCTCCAACCAATTACTTGACTGCTTCAAATGTACAGTAAAAGCTCCCACCTGACACATCACTTTCCTCAGGCAGACACTGTTGCTCAGTTCATTTCCAGTACAGATTCTGCAGGCTGCAAGTTTTTTCGTTAAAGTCTCCATCTAGTGTCACCTCATTGGAAGAACTCTCTCACCATTGACAGAATGCTTCTATCATCTGTACTTCACTTGCCATCTATTCCATCAACATGAGTGCCATTTATAACATCTCACCTTCGTCCTAAGAATTGGACCACGATAAGTCCCAACAACAGCAGAACCGGACACATCAGCAGCACCAACAACAACACCAACCTTCTCCGCAATCACCTGATGCTTCACAGGACATAGCACCCGAGCACATTGCTGCCCGGAGGCCAGGGGTGACCTTGTCATGGCCAGATTTGGTTATCATCATCATCATAGGCAGTCCCTCGAAATCGAGGAAGACTCTAAAATGAGTTTTCAGGTGGCTGTACAGTCCAATGCGGGAATTACAGTCTCTGGGGCAGACAGTGGTTGAAGGAAAGGGCAGATGGGGAGCCTGGTTTGCCGCACGCTCCTCCCACTGTCTGCGCTTGATTTCTGCATGCTCTCGGCCACGAGACTCGAGGTGCTCAGCTCCCTCCTGGATGCTCTTCCTCCACTTTGGGCGGTCTTGGGCCAGGGATTCCCAGGTGCCAGTGGGGATGTAGCACTTTATCAAGGAGACTTTGAGAGTGTCCTTGAAACGTTTCCTCTGCCCACCCGGGGCCCGCTTGCCGTGTAGAAGTTCCGAGTAGAGCGCTTGCTTAGGGAGTCTCGTGTCAGGCATATGGACGATGTGGCCCGCCCAACGGAGCTGGTCGAGCGTGATCAGTGCTTTGATGCTGGGAATGTTGGCCTGAGCGAGAACACCGACGTTGGTGTGTCTATCCTTCCAGTGGATTTGCAGGATCTTGTGGAGGCAGCACTGGTGGCACTTCTCCAACGCTTTGAGATGTCTGTTGTATATGGTCCACGTATTTGAGCCATATAGGAGGGTGAGTATCACAACTGTCCTTCAGACCATAAGCTTGGTGCCAGATTTGAGGTCCTGGTCTTCAAACACACTCTTCCTCAGGTGACCTTCCTTGCTGCAATGCTCCATCTCACTCTCAACAAGCTCCCCGCTGGAGTGGAACTGAACTATAGAACCAATGGGAACCTGTTCAACCTTCACCGCCTCCAGGCTAGATCCAAGTTCGTCCCATCCTCTGTCATCAAACAACAGTACGCAGACAATGCTTGCATCTGCGCACACTGAAGCCGAACTCCAAGCCATCATCAACATCTTCAGCGAGGAATATGAAAGCATTGACCTTACACTAAAGATCCGTAAGTCAAAGGTCCTCCACCAACCTGATCCCGCCACACAGCACTGCCCCCCCATTCATCAAAATCCATGGTGCGGCCATGGACAACATAGACCATTTTCCATATCTCGGGAGCCTACTATCAGCAAGGACAGACATGGATGCCGAGGTCCAACACTGCCTCCAGTGTGTCAGCACAGCCTTCGGTCGCCTGAGGAAGAGAGAGAGTGTCATGGCAAGATTTGGTTAACTTTACACTCTACATCCATATGGCTGCCACATGGTGCGCTCGGTTGGTACCACCCCACACCAACACCACAAAACATCCTTACAATGACCAAACCATTCCTTTCACACTCATCACCATTGTGGGGTACCGTTATGTCTCACCATTCACTGCAACTCACTAAGTCACTTCCAAAGATGCACACAAATCTGTCCAATTGTTGAAAATAAAGATTTTTATGTTTGACACCACATTAACAGAAACTTTACATAAACATTGCATAAAACACCCAAGTAGCTACCCTTATGTGTTGTTAGTTGGTGTGATTGCTTTAGGATGAGGGTGAGTGTGAGGGGTGGCTAGTGAGATGGGGATGTGATAATGTAGAGAGAGAAATGAATGAAGGTGCAAGGTAAGTTGGTGTGAGTAAGAATGTG
Source organism: Pristiophorus japonicus (assembly GCF_044704955.1). Lineage (NCBI taxonomy): Eukaryota > Metazoa > Chordata > Chondrichthyes > Pristiophoridae > Pristiophorus > Pristiophorus japonicus. The sequence continues at coordinate 124,307,353 of NC_091986.1, forward strand.
CAGGAACAGAATAGGGAAGGCAGAGTAATGGAGATGTGATGAGAGGCATAGCAGGATGAAGTTGAGTGTGGTTTTGTACTAATGTTTCCTGATCTAATGAGATAATTGAAATGTTTGCGGCACTGCACCCAGGTCATTCTGAGCACATCCCTGCTGGTGACCTCCTCTGCAATCTGCAACCTGGCTGCATTGATCTCCTGGGGAGGTCTGTTCCGTCCATTGTAGGGACGAGGACCTTCCTGCGTGCTCTGACTCCCTCCATAAGTATATGGTGGAAATCATCAGAGAACCTGGGTGCAGCCCTCTGCCTCTGTGCAGTCATGGTCTGTGTTTGCAGCACTTCAATGCTGTAGTGCACAGCCAGCACTCTATTCGCTAAAACTTCAAATGTAATGTGGCCATGGTCTCTTTAACGATCCCAGCTGAAAGCGCATCATGATTGACATCACCAGACCCGCTCCTGGTATCACGCTCGGTGGGCTTGATCGGCCCCATTAAGGTAAGTTCATAATCATCAGCAAGATGGAGCCAGCAGCGGGTGTTACAAATATTTGTCACAAATAAATTGGTCCTTTTACTTTGACAATAAGTAACAAAAATGACATTGGGCTAGATTTTACACTTTTGTGCAGATCGCCCAAAAATGGGCAGTACTTACGGCGTGGGAGGTAAAAATGGGTATTCAGATCACCGGCTGGTCGCCCATTCGCAAAGCGCCTAGTCTCCATTTTAAAAATTGGCCGTTATCACGAGCGATCTGAAATGGGCGTTAGCATTAAATCTCTCTGATCTTCTGCCGTAAAGTGTCGCCATCCTTAGCATCGGCATGACAACGCTCAATTCCCGCGATTTAGAAGGTCAGGGGTCATCATTACAAGCGCAGAAGAGGAGACAGAGAGGGAGGGAGCAGAGAGGGACTGAAAGTGTGTGTGGCTGTGGTGTGTGCTTGTTTGGCTGTTGTGGGAGGCACGAGGGAGATTCACCAGCAGCAAAAAGCCGACCAAGCACCAAGAACATAGTTGGCACCGAGTTTTTGGCCAACAAATAAGATATAACATGGAAGGGATGATGGAGGCCCTGGAGCTGGTAGCAAGGAATACTGGTGGAAGAGGGCTCCCAGTGGTCCCGGAGCACGGCACTGCACCCCAAGGTGCCGCACTCCCCATTGCCAACGACACATGAAAGCCAGGAGCAACATCTTGCTTCTGGCTCGGAGCACATTCCCACCTCGGACTGTCCTCTCCCGTATCCATCCAAGCAGCGTTTTGGCCGACATCCCCCGCCCCCCCGCCAATGAAGCAGCACCTGAGGAACTCCTCGGCCAGGTGGCTTGGAGTCAGGAGGGGAAGTGGAAGGGGTAGAGGTGGGGATGAGAAGCGCGGGGAGGGAAGGGTTGGTTTTCACAGATATACTTATGATTTCAGACAAATGTTCGGTTTAAATGTTTTTTATTTAACATAACCTTGTTGCGCATTGGCTCAGACAGCTGCACCATTACACACTGGTGATTCCTTAACATCAAAGGGTATAGTTACACTTAACTTCAATCAATTTAAACTTTAACTGTCACCAAGGTAATGCACACCATTCATGTATGTGCTGCAAACACAGCATTGTTGCAGCTTTGTAAATACGACCAACGTTATTTCAAGAAAAGCGCTCATTTATGAGCTGCTGACGTAAGAGTCTTGCAACTATGTAGCCACCACGGGCCCTTTCATGCGGTCAACAGGAGTGTTGGGGCATGACTTCAGCATCAGCCTGATTGTGTGGCCCAAGGTCAGCATCCACCTCCTTGTCCTCCTCTTCCTCTCTCTCCTGAGGTGGACCGTCACACCCTTCTGGCAATTCTTGTCCCCTCCTGATAGCCAAGTTGTGCAGCATGGAGCACATCACCACGAAGTGAGGTACCTGCTCAGGGTGGTATTGGAGCTCGCCTCCTGTGTGGTCCAGGCATCTAAAGCGCTGCTTAAGCACTCCAGTGGTTTTCTCCACGATATTGCAAGTGGTTCTGTGGCTCTCATTGTATCGCTTCTTGGCTTTGGTGTGGGTGTCACGCAGGGGGGGTCATCAGCCAGGTGGTGAGGTCATATCCTTTATCACCAAGCATCCAGCATTGACCTTGTGGCTGATTGTTAAACAAGTCAGATACAGTGCTCTCACGCAGGATGTGAGCATCATGGATGCTGCCCAGAAATTTAGCATTCAGTGCCAGTATAATTTGCTGGTGGTCGACAACGAGTTGCACATTCAGGGAGTGGAATCCCTTGCGGTTCCCTGAAAACCTCTGCATCCTGAAAAGGTGCCCACATCGCGATGTGCGTACAGTCTATTGCTCCCTGCATCTTGGGGAAGTTTGCAATTCGGTAGAATCCTAGAGCCCTCTCAGTCTGAGCCTCCCTGGTCATAGGGAAGCTGATCAAGTCCCTCCTGCGTGCATACAGGGCTTCAGTGACCTGTCTAATGCAGCAATGTGTGGCATGCTGAGACAGACCGCAAATGTCTCCAGCTGAGGCCTGAAAAGAACCCGACGTGTGGAATCACAGTGCCGCGGTGACTTTGACTTCGATGGACAGTGCGGTTCTGATGGTGCTGGCAGGCTGCAGATCTCCCTTTATGAGCTGGCATATCTCACTGATAACCACTTTGTGGAAGCGCAGTCTCCGAAGGCAGGTGATGTCGGGCAAGTTGAGGTAAGACTGCTTTTCCCTGTACTTGCGGGGGGTGTAATGTCTGGTCCTCCTCATCAGTCTGTCACATCTTACCTTGGGCACATTACCTGTTGAGCGTACCTTCTGCCATCTTGAATCTGCAGCATGTTAGTGTTCATCAAGAGAGAGTGAGAAAGGACAGGCCCCATTCCAATAGCTATCTGCTTTCTACCGATTGGTCACAAAGAATGAATGTCCCGACGAAGACACTATTAAATTCCAATCGTCCACAGTATGATAAAGATGTTTGTTCAGGTGTTCACATCACCTCCAAAGACCTCCAGAGTACATCCGAGCTCCCCTGAGGTTGAAGCATAACAGCCTTTTAAATGATGCGACATGTGATTTAGAACATGGCGTCCATACCGCTTGAGTAGTTCCGGTTAGTTCTACTTTTTCCCGGCATTTTTTTGGGGCGAGCGATATTGTGGGCGAGATGTTTGCGAGGTGGTGAAAGTGACGCTGGGCGATCTCCTGGGCGTTAGTTTTGGCAAATGTGCTCTTTACGACAAAATAAAGTGGGCGGTCGGTATTATTGAACCTCGCCAATAATTACGTGTGGAAAGTAATGCTGGGCAATATTATGGGCATTGGTTTCGCCCATTCTGATGATCCCGGCCAAAAAAAGTGGGCGGGCAGTGTTATTTTTTCCTGGCGTTACGTACATGGGGAAAGTAACGCTCGTCGATAAGTGTCCAAAAAATGGGAGTCAGTTTCCATTTTGTGACTAAATGGGCGAAATCTGAACGTTATACCTCATTTCAGCAGTAAAATGGACGTTAAGTGGGCGTTATGCATGCTAAAAAAGTGTAAAATCTAGTCCATTGGAACTATCTTCCAAATGTGTTAGAGTCCGACAAGCAAGTGTATAAAAACCTGTTCTCCAGTGATAATGTTATAAGGATGGATATTGTAATTTAAGGTTGGCATTTGTAGACTGACTTGGTGAGATGAATTTTGTGTGCACTATTGGTCGTCTGTGAAACAAGCTTTGCATTGATGCACAGAACCATGATGAAGTTTGGGATTTCACCTGCTTTTTCTGCTAAATTGGTGTCTGTTAAATTAGTAGTCGTACTATTTGTTTTTTAAACTTTTATCTATTTAGTATGGTTTTCATTGGGAAATGTAATATTGACATTATGTTTATATTGAAAGTAATATTTCAAAGTTTAGAGCCTAAAGCAAGATTTTGTCTTAAAAGTGTAGAAATTACAGCACATAAAGGTCAGTCAGCTATGCCTGTGCTAGCTTTTCAGCTGGATCTATCGACCCAAACCTAATTTCTAAGCCCTTCCAATTTTTTTTGTTCTTTTAAATTATGTTATAATCTTTGATTAATATTAATTTGTGGTATTCATGTTCTAAGAAATCTCTATCAAAACACATCTTCTAACATTCTCCTTTTAATGATAATCCTGAGTTTATGTTACTAATTTGTCAACAAGTGGAAACAATCTTACTATTTACCTTATCAAAACTTTTCTTAATTTCAAAAGCCTCCATTAGATATTCACACAGCAGTGTATTAAAAATTGAGTTTTTCTTCTTAACTCTTGCTCCTCAAACTATTCTCGTGAATTATCACTTTGAGATAAAAGAAAAATAAACTACTTATCAATGACAATAACTATGACCAGTCAAATCCCTGGAGGATTGGTCCTGGGACACCTGCTATTAATATTTATTGGTGACCTTTGCAAAGGAATTGCAAGTAGAAAATGTAAGTTTTCAGATGACAGAAAGCTGTGGATAAGTAGCGAGATGTTTGAGCTCGAATATAATTTAATGTGATCGAAAAGAGAAATGGCATAGAGCATCAAAGCAAATAATGATTTCACTCTACAGAGCACTGTGTGACATTTTGTTCAATGCAAGGACAGATATTGGGAAGATTTCAAAGAGAAGCAAGGTTGGTACTGGTAAGCTACCAAGAGAATAGTCTTTCTTCTCAAGGGAATAAAAGATTAAAGAGATAAATTGTACTTGTATACTTTGTTACAAATTCAAGTCCGCAAACTCTGTTGCAGTAGCTTCTGTAAAAGGTCGAATAATTTTACTTTTGTGAGAGTTGATTTGCTTTGCCCTATATCCACTTGTACAATAGTATAGCCTGGTGATGTAACAAGAGTAGGCCCTTGAAAACTGAATTAGATGTTCATGTCATTTGCACGTACCCTCAAATGCCTCTCCAATCTTTCTGAAGGAAGATTGAGAAGATGTTGGATAAAATGAGGCCTAATAGCAATTAATAAGCTATTTTATTTCATAGTAAGCTGAGCATACAGAATGGCAGTTATGATTGGACTGACTGAATTCAATCAGTACTATTTAGATTAGTGTAATAGAAACATAGAAACATAGAAAATAGGTGCAGGAGTAGGCCATTCGGCCCTTCTAGCCTGCCATTCAATTAGTTCATGGCTGAACATGCAACTTCAGTACCCCATTCCTGCTTTCTCACCATACCCCTTGATCCCCCTAGTAGTAAGGACTTAATCTAACTCCTTTTTGAATATATTTAGTGAATTGGCCTCAACAACTTTCTGTGGTAGAGAATTCCACAGGTTCACCACTCTCTGGGTGAAGAAATTCCTCCTCATCTCAGTCCTAAATGGCTTACCCCTTATCCTTAGACTGGACTTCCCCAACATTGGGAACATTCTTCCTGCATCTAAGCTGTCTAACCCCGTCAGAATTTTAAACGTTTCTATGAGGTCCCCTCTCATTCTTCTGAACTCCAGTGAATACAAGCCCAGTTGATCCAGTCTTTCTTGATAGGTCAGTCCCGCCATCCCGGGAATCAGTCTGGTGAACCTTCGCTGCACTCCCTCAATAGCAAGAATGTCCTTCCTCAGGTTAGGAGACCAAAACTGTACACAATACTCCAGGTGTGGCCTCACCAAGGCCCTGTACAACTGTAGCAACACCTCCCTGCCCCTGTACTCAAATCCCCTCGCTATGAAGGCCAACATGCCATTTGCTTTCTTAACCGCCTGCTGTACCTGCATGCCAACCTTCAATGACTGATGTACCATGACACCCAGGTCTCTTTGCACCTGCCCTTTTCCTAATCTGTCACCATTCAGATAATAGTCTGTCTCTCTGTTTTTACCACCAAAGTGGATAACCTCACATTTATCCACATTATACTTCATCTGCCATGCATTTGCCCACTCACCTAACCTATCCAAGTCACTCTGCAGCCTCATAGCATCCTCCTCGCAGCTCACACTGCCACCCAACTTAGTGTCATCCGCAAATTTGGAGAAACTACATTTAATCCCCTCGTCTAAATCATTAATGTACAGTGTAAACAGCTGGGGCCCCAGCACAGAACCTTGCGGTACCCCACTAGTCACTGCCTGCCATTCTGAAAAGTCCCCATTTACTCCTACTCTTTGCTTCCTGTCTGACAACCAGTTCTCAATCCATGTCTGCACACTACCCCCAATCCCATGTGCTTTAACTTTGCACATTAATCTCTTGTGTGGGACCTTGTCGAAAGCCTTCTGAAAGTCCAAATATACCACATCAACTGGTTCTCCCTTGTCCACTCTACTGGAAACATCCTCAAAAAATTCCAGAAGATTTGTCAAGCATGATTTCCCTTTCACAAATCCATGCTGACTTGGACCTATCATGTCACCTCTTTCCAAATGCACTGCTATGACATCTTTAATAACTGATTCCATCATTTTACCCACTACCGATGTCAGGCTGACCGGTCTATAATTCCCTGTTATCTCTCTCCCTCCTTTTTAAAAAGTGGGGTTACATTGGCTACCCACCACTCCATAGGAACTGATCCAGAGTCAATGGAATGTTGGAAAATGACTGTCAATGCATCCACTATTTCCAAGGCCACCTCCTTAAGTACTCTGGGATGCAGTCCATCAGGCCCTGGGGATTTATCGGCCTTCAATCCCATCAATTTCCCCAACACAATTTCCTGACTAATAAGGATTTCCCTCAGTTCCTCCTCCTTACTAGACCCTCCGACCCCTTTTATATCCGGAAGGTTGTTTGTGTCCTCCTCAGTGAATAGCGAACCAAAGTACTTGTTCAATTGGTCCGTCATTTCTTTGTTCCCCGTTATGAGTTCCCCTGATTCTGACTGCAAGGGACCTACGTTTGTCTTTACTAACCTTTTTCTCTTTACATATCTATAGAAACTTTTGCAATCCGTCTTAATGTTCCCTGCAAGCTTCTTCTCGTACTCCATTTTCCCTGCCCTAATCAAACCCTTTGTCCTCCTCTGCTGAGTTCTAAATTTCTCCCAGTCCCCGGGTTCGCTGCTATTTCTGGCCAATTTGTATGCCACTTTAATACTATCCCTGATTTCCCTTGATAGCCACGGTTGAGCCACCTTCCCTTTTTTATTTTTACGCCAGACAGGAATGTACAATTGTTGTAGTTCATCCATGCGGTCTCTAAATGTCTGCCATTGCCCATCCACAGTCAACCCCTTCAGTATCATTCGCCAATCTATCCTAGCCAATTCACGCCTCATACCTTCAAAGTTACCCTTCTTTAAGTTCTGGACCATGGTCTCTGAATTAACATGGTCTCTGAATAGAACACATCATGCTTCCCCACATCCACGCTCATCTTATTTGACTTAAACCAGATGTCTTTTAACTGTCCTCTTGGATTTCTAACTTCATAGTCTCCACGAGAGTCATCACAGCCTTACTTAAAAAAACACCTGACTGACTTTGCAGTCTTTTCTGGACATGACTGCCTGTATTTCTGTTTTTGTATCTCCATCTGTTTATATCCAGAAAGGGATCAAAGACTTTCCAACACTACGAGCGAGCAAATTGCTCATTGTTTACAGTCTATTGGGGAAACATCAAATGTAGCTCATTAGTTTCTTAATTACTCATCATCTCAGAGCTTTTTATTTAACCTGCATGAATACACTATTTTAAAGGTAACTCCTTTTACCCCAGACTGCTTTGTGCTGAAATGGTCAAACAATCCAAAAAAGGCAACGAGCATCTGCAGACATCTCTGATAGTGTCCAAAGCACTTCACTTCTAACGGATTACTTTCTTGTAGATGCTGTTTTGTGAATAAACGCATAAAATCATAGAAATTATATCACAGTAGGAGACCCTACAACCTGTCATATCTGACAATTTCAGTTCTTCAGTTGAAGCAATCTACTCCTAGCTGATATCCTTGCCCTTTCTCCATATCCTTTTCCAGTCTTCCATTTCAAATATTTAATTAATCCATTTGAAGTGATGTTCTAGATCCTCCATTAATAATTACATATCGCAAAGTTTGCTTTGAGTGAAGATATTTCTAAATTCCTCTTGCATTCATCGAGTGTTAATTCTAAGTTTACCCTACTAACAATTTGCCAACCAATGGAATTTTTGACTATTGGTCATCTTTGAAGGCTGCAATTAGATGAAGAAAAGTTGACCGTGCTTTATACACAGAGTACAGAGCAGATACATTCTGAGTGTATCTGCAAAAAAAACAATGTCAAAAGCAATAATATTAATGTGGAGGTTAAGAGGATAAGAAAGACTTGCATTTATATCATGCCTTTCACAACCACCTGACATCCCAAAGCACTTTATAGCCAATTAAGTACTTTTTGAAGTGTAGTCACTGTTGTAATGTAGGAAACGCAGCAGCAAATTTGTGCACAGCAAGCCCTCACAAACAGCAATGTGATAATGACCAGATAATCTGTTTTAATGATGTTGATTGAGGGATCAATATTAGCCAGGACACAGGGGACAACTCCCCTGCTCCTCTTCGAAATAATGCCATGGGATCTTGTATGTCCACCTGAGAGAGCAGACGGAGCCTCGGTTTAACATCTCATCCAAAAGATGACACCTCTGACAGTGAGCACTCCCTCAGTACTGCACTGGAGTGTCAATCTAGATTTTTATGCTCAAGTCTCTGGAGGGGGACCTGAGTCCACAACCTTGTTCGGGACGAAGGTACTAACTGAGCCACAGCTGACAAAAAATAGATTATTCCTCAATTACAAAAGTAAAGGTGGACCAAATAAGATAAAGGAGGTTAAGAATCTGACGAGAGCTAAAACTAGAAAAGAGGAGAGAAAGGAGGATTAACATAAATGTCAAGCATTTCTATAAATATGTGCACAGCAAGCAGGTGAAAAAGGAAATGCATGAGAGCATTTCAAAGATTCCTAGATAGATATAGTATAGCAAAAGGAATTTCTGGAAGGAATATCTTGCCCAACAAATTTACTGGAGTTCTTTGAAGAAAGGACAAAACATTTGACAATAACAATTTAGAAGCTATGATGTATTTAGATTACAAAATAATTACATATGAGGAACAATACTCAGTCCATTTTAATTAATCTATTGAGAAAGACCCTACAGTCCCCCAATTGTAACTTCCAATTGTTTCTTTAATGATTCCAAAATTGTTGCCTTAATTACTTGATTTGGGAGTCTATTCCATTTTATCACTCAATGAAAAAGACTTTTCTGATATCAGTCCTAAAATTATCTTTTGCTAGTTTTCAAGTCTTAAAATACCCTGTTGTAAAAAAACATTATTTTTGGCATCTGCATTAAATATAATTGTATGGAAAATTGTGAAATTAGTTCAAGTGCGTCAAGGTAGATAGTCATCCTTTTTGCTGCTCATTGTCCATTTTATCAACATGTTGTTTTGATTTATCTTTAAACTTACAATGTTGGGGGCTTTTTTTTCATTCAGCACCATTCAGGTTGCATCTACTTATATCGTTTCACATTCTTCTATCTGTTCACTCTTCTTATTCAATTTAGCAACAGAACTACCCTTTACTTCTGCTTTACTAATAGAGTCACTTTGTGCATTCACTTCACTGTACCATTTCCAGCTCAAGTCTTTAAGTTTACCATCTTCTGCCTCATTGGTGGATTTATTTTGGCGGTTTGTTTCACCATCTGCAGATCCTTGTGGTGTTCAGTACTTACCACCTCTCCTGGATTGTGGCAAACTAAATGGTGAGTCTTGATTTCAACACAGCAGGAGTGCAACATTGAGAATGTAGGATGGTGAATCTGTAGTTTAGACAAAATAAGAGAGAAGACTTGACAACAGCAGTTTCAATCGAGGGAAAGCGTGAGAAACAAGTATGGGAGCAAGAGGTGAGAGAGAGATCTCCTATCAGATGACAGATTTTTTCCTTCTGTCCCGTCTAGGAGTTTGAGTACTCCCCAGTTGTAGGAGCATTTTTAAATCTGCCATGAACTTGAGCTTTAAGGAGAGTTAAGAACCTGAGAAAAAAACTGTTTGGCACAAAGAGGAAACTGAACTGCCTGGAGGCACCTGAGAAATGCAGGAGGTATGGGAGTTCAATTTGAGGTCAGAGGAAATTATGAGGCTAAGAATGTTGAGAGATAAATGTACTGGCAGAGACTCTTAAAATCACAGCTATGCTCATCGTTTATGCTGTGGGGTCATTTGTGCTGCCAATCAGCTGTATGCAGATGCATTAAGCAAGTCATGAATGCCTTGTTTACCACATTAAGTAATTTTACCTCCTTTCCCATGGAGAATTGTCAGCAGCATGCCCCGACAGTTCAGTCTGAGTGGGGCAGGATTCCTCAAGTTCCACGGGAACATAAATTGCACCCTCTTGGCCCTACATGCTTCCTTGCACCATCAACTAGATTAACAGAAAATGATTCAATTCTCTCAATGTGCAGTCATTTGTGACGACCAAAATGGTTTAATGCATGTGAATGATCACTTCCCCTGAAATTGCCACAATGCCTTTATTATCAATAACATATATCCATGTGCATTTCTCATTCTAGACATCGGCTCAGCATGTGCACTGATTTACAGGAACAGGAATGAGAGCAATGAAGCCCTGCCTCTTAGTTTTCCATAACTAGTCACCAAGCATGGCAGAAATACAGACCCATCTGACCTCTGTTATGGGGTTGTGAGCTTCTGCTACATGTGCCTCTAGAACTACCTCATGCTCCATAGTAGCCTGCAGTGTTGTTAATCTATTGTTCACTGTGTTGCATGTGTTTCTGGTGGATTCCTCCATCTATAACATGCAGTCCGGTCTGATGTTTGCTGCTCTGCCAGCTTTGTTCTTTTAAAAGCAAGTCCCATGATCTAGATCCTTGGGCACGTTATCCAAGAGGTGATGAGGCTGAAATTCAGGGTCCGGATATGGCCCATTACCGTCGTTATGCGGCGGAATCAAGTGGCCGCCGCATTGCAGTCGATTGGCCGCCACGATCCAAATTCACCTCGGGGATTTTTCGGGTGGTCTCCACTTCCACTCCACTGCTGCGGACCGCCCCAAACACGTAATCAAAGTGCGCACCGCCGCTCTCCCACACCTCAAGCACACTCTGCCCCAAATTTAACTGAAAAAAATCGATGATGCACCGCATGCTGCCACTGACAGCTTTTTTTGTCAGTACACCTTGTTTTTTGTGTGTGAACCACAACAGCGCGGCAGCCTTTCAAGGGGAGGGCGCACTGCCATGGCCGCCATGATTTTTTTTGCCAGACAACTTCCCGATCGGCCAGACAATTATGGCCCCTGGTTCGGCCAGGCCACCAACAGGCTGCCTGGCACCCCCTCTTGGATGCCAGGCTGCTGGCCTGACCAAAACCCTCCCTGGTGGCCCAGTGACCAGATTTAAAAAATGGCTGCTTTTATCCCCTTTAAATGAGGGGAGAGACGTGATGACGCACATGCACATTGATGTCACCACCGCTCCATCACTGAGTGACAGTGGCAGAGACTCCATCCCGCCCCCACTTCCACTCCTCACCAGCACTTACCGCCACACTTCCACCCCCATTATGACCGACTTCCGGTCCGCTCCAAAAAAATTGCCAAAGAGGTGAAAATGGATCAAGAGTCTGCCTCATCGGACCCGACAGTAAAAACATCTAGAAAAATGGAGGTGCTCCAGTTTTCTGGTGGGCCTGAATTTCAGCCCCAATAAATCCTCACCCACTGAACAGCAGGTCAGTTCCCTCATTCCACCACCTGATGCTCATGTTGACATCTCCTAGTGCACTTCCCTCCAGGTGGCTTACTGCCTAACTCCTCTGGAGTGGGTGACTCGGTGCTGTTATTTGAGTGAAATAGAGTGAATGGTCCATGCTGTGAAACGTTGGTGCACCAGATCCAAATGGATGTGTTATCTTCATGCACAAACATTGGTAGCTTACTAGTGCTCTGTGATGGTAAGCTGTGTGGTTTTGATTGGATAAACTCCAGAAAACTTCGATGCACAAATGGGAGGTCCTTAAGCCTTGACTCCTGCCAATCTGTGGTTAAGGTCTCTGGACTTGGATAATTGGGATGTGTCTTAAAAGCGAGTGAGTATGCACTCCAAATAGAAATTCTACCTCTATAGATTTCTCAAACCTTGGTTTGGAGATTTTTTAGCATGGGGATAGGTTTCCACTTTACAGACACCTGACATCCGAAAACACCACAATTGAATAGGAATGATGTTTCATTTTAACCCTTTGCATTGCCGCTCTTTCAGAAATGTCTATTGGGCTGTGTTATACAACAAATCCGAGTCGCAGACTAATATTTGTGTAGTGTAATGCCCACCTCGTTGACCCTAGAACAGCATAGTTGATTATACCTTACTGGGAATCATAGTCAGCTCAGTGAAAGAGAAGCTCTGCATGCATGTTGGGCCAGATGTTTAGAGCCAGATTCCAAAGGCACCTGTTGAGTAGCTACAAACCTTTTTATAACATTGAAAACTTCCATGCTACATATTCAGTCCCATTGGGGACTTTCATAACATGGCTTTTCATTAGGCTTAGCGGCCCCTGCCTATGAGCACCATTGGAACAGGCTGGGGAGTGGAAGGAGCAGCGTGGCGGCCTAGCCCAGCAGGCTGAGCAGCCCCCGGACTGCGAGCATCATCGGAGCAGGCTGGGGAGTGGAAGAAGTAGCGTGGAGGCATACCACTCCAGGGAGCAGCAGGTGCTGGAGCAGGAGAGCAATGGCAGTGAAGAGGGACGTCACCAAGATCCAGGTCGCTGATTGGAGCATGGGCAGGTACAGCAGGAGCGGCGAGGCCGGGGCGAAGGAGCGGTGAGAGATTGAAGAGGGATGTGATCGGGGCCCAGGAGAGGCGTGAGTTCGGGGCCCAGAAGAGGCGAGGGCCCAGGGTCAGCACGGACCAGCACACACTGTGATATGTGTGCACACTAGGTCCGTGCAGCTGAGCTGGTCTCCAGTCGTCTTGGTTAATCCTTGCCACTGGACCAAGACCTAGCTCTGTCAAGCCCGTGTGGTGGCTGGTGTGCAATGGCCACCACACGTTAAAAAAATCCACGCACAGGCATCTTCTACCTTTCAAGATTTAGTTCGGGACCTGGAATTTTAGGTCCTTCATTGAAACACCTGCAAACTTATCCTTTTTTGGCATGGAAGCAAGTCATCCTCATTTCGAGGGGCTGCCTATGAATGAAATTATACCCAGTACAAAATAAAATTGTGCCGGACTAGTTACTGTAGATGATTTCACACTTCTGGCTTCAGTGTGCTCAGAAGTCAGATTGAAACCTAACTCCAAAGTTATAAGCCTAAGTTATAATGCTGCTTTCACATATCCACAAAGTGTAAGTATAATAGCAGCCTTCTGTAGCTTAGCGGGTAGCACTCTCACCTCTGAGTCAGAAGGTTGTGGGTTCAAGTCCCATTTCAGAGGCTTGAGGACAAAAATCTAGGCTGACACTCCAGTGTCATGCTGAGGGACTGCTGCATTATCTGAAATGCCGTCTTTTGGATGGGACGTTAAACTGAGGTTCCGTCTGCCCCCTCAGATGCACGTAAAAGATCCCATGGCACGGTTTCGAAGAAGAGCAGAAGTGTTATCCCCAAAATCCGAACCAATATTTATCCCTCAATCAACATAACAAAAAAAATTATCTGGTCATTATCACATCGCTGAATGTGGGAGCTTGCTGTGCATAAATTGGCTGCCATGTTTCCTACATTATAACAGTGACTACACTTCAAAAGATATGTCCTGAGGCTGTGAAAGGTGCTATATAAATGCAAGTCTTTCTTTCTTTTTATTTTCAGCAGATAATATATGATCATGGATATCTACTTTGTATTGTAATGAGTGAAGTGGTCATTGCTATATTAGATACAGTGTACAATTTTTTTTTTAGCAAATATGCAAGACTTTAAAATTGTTTAGCAAAGCTGCCTCAGATCTCTCGTACTGATTTAAATTAATTTAATTTTATTACTTTAGGTCCTCTCTTTTAGGCCCTATTTCCCACAATCTTTACGATAATAAAAATACAGTGCTGTGTACTTTTTGGCTTGTGATTATTAATGCTATTTTGCACCTGTTGTTTGAACAATGCATACAGAGTAAACTGGCTTGTATTCAGTGCAAAGCATGTAATTACTATTCAAAAGACCGAATACACATCCAGATCATTCATAGTGGCGCAGACTTGATGGGCTGAATGGCCTCCTTCTGTGCTGTATGATTCTATATCACATGTCAATGATGTCTTGCAAATATTAATATTGCAGAAATATTCATCTTTTGTCCATTTGTTAATTTTTCACTTACTCCAACATACACTTTTTATACTAAATTTCCAATGTGATGAAATGAACAGATGAGATGAAATAAACTTCCCTTGGTCTCATTCCTTGGTGCCAGGACCAAATGGTCTCAAGCTTGTACATGAATTGCCCCAGCATTTGATGTCTACAGTCATGTAAATCACCAGCCTTGGCATTAAAAAAAAATCAATAATACTGTGATGCGCTTCCCAGTTACTTTGACAAATATATCAGGGCTAGAGTTATTAATGTCACTTGCTTTGACCCAAGGTTGTGCCATTTTTATAGAATAAAAAAATTACATATGAATAATTAACATCTAATAGAACAATCAGTTGTTATGACTCTTTTGCTATTGGACCCTTAAAGCAAAAAATGTCTTCCTTTTAATGACTGGCTGCTAAGTGAAAATTACCTCTGGTTAAGGTTGGAATGATGAGCTTCAGAACATATTGGCCCAGCTTTTCCTGAGGACTTGCATCTGCATCATTGGGACCTGCAAATTGCGCAAAATTAAGAGGAAATTATGGAGTAAGTGACTTATACCATAACATGGTGCTCCATACGTGACTCTTATGCAGCCAGCCCTCACTGAAAACATTTGACAGTTCATTTTCATAGCTCCGCTCCCCACTGAAAATGGTAATGATCATAATTGTGCTGGATTCTTGCCTGCTTTCATGCCGCTGCCCCTTGGATTTTGAAAGAATGCCACTGGTGGCATGGCATGATTTATAGCTGATTAATTTCTTTTAATTGTTTGCTGATTAAAACTTGGGCCAGTCTGAAGCTAGAGAACAGGATCAGCACAGCCATGGAATCTCCGCACTGAAATCTAAGGCTTGTTTTGATATTAGTTCTGGTGTTAGAAATTGCGCAAATCATAGTTAGACAATGTGTGGAAACATATTAATGTTTTTGGGTTAGTGGTGTCTTACTTACTTGGGTGTTCCACTCAAAGAATATAATGATAAATAAGGTGGGGAAAATGGTTCCATCAGCAGGTCCCTGCTAAGCAATTGAATGATTATTATATTATACTTTAATGAACCAGAATGTAGCAGATATCTAGACACTAGAACCTATTTAATAATCCTGCCTGCTGGAACAGAGAAGAGGAAACTTTCAAAAAGCCAATAATGATACTCAATAATACTTAACCTGTTGACTCTTAAAATGTTATTTGTCCTCTGATGAAATAACTTTACAGGGTTAGTCATCATTTTTTGCCTTTAGCTTAAGGGAAGTCATCTTCATTTGGCTGGTCCTTCAGTTTTGCAGCATAAATTTCAATAATAGGTCATGCACAGGACAATTTCCATTGGAAAAAATTGTTTTAGACGTACAAAAGATAGTCATCATCATAGGCAGTCCCTCAAAATCGAGGAAGACTTGCCTCCACTCCTGAAGTGAGTTCTTTGGTGGCTGAACAGTCTAATACGAGAGCAACAGACTGTCACAGATGGGACAGATAGTCGTTGAGGGAAGGGGTGGGTGGGACTGGTTTGCCGCATGCTCTTTCCGCTGCCTGCGCTTGATTTCTGCATGCTCTCGGCGTTGAGACTCGAGGTGCTCAGCGCCCTCTTGGATGCAGTTTCTCCACTTAGGGCGGTCTTTGGCCAGGGACTCCCAGGTGTCAGTGGTGATGTCACACTTTTTCAGGGAGGGTTTGAGGGTGTCCTTGTAACGGTTCCGCTGCCCACCTTTGGCTCGTTTGCCATGAAAGAGCTCTGCATAGAGCACCTGCTTTGGGAGTTTCGTGTCTGGAATGCAAACTATGTGGCCTGCCTAGCGAAGCTGATCAAGTGTGGTCAGTGCTTCAATGCTGGGGATGTTAGCCTGGATGAGGACACTGATGTTGATGCGCCTGTCCTCCCAGGGGATTTGTAGGATCTTGCGGAGACATCGTTGGTGATATATCTCTAACGACTTGAGGTGTCTTCTGTACATAGTTCATGCCTCTGAGCCATCGGGCAGATATTATTACAGCCCTGTAGACCATGAGCTTGGTGGTAGATTTGAGGGCCTGGTCTTCGAACACTCTTTTCCTCAAGCGGCCGAAGGCTGCACTGGCCCACTGGAGGTGATGTTGAATCTCCGCATCAATGTCTGCTTTTGTTGATAAGGGGCTCCCGAGGTATGGGAAATCGTCCACGTTGTCGAGGGTGGCGCCGTGGATCTTGATGACTGGGGGGCAGTGCTGTGCAGCGAGGACAGGCCAGTGGAGGACCTTTGTCTTACGGATGTTTAGCGTAAGGCCCATGCTTTCATATACCTCAGTAAATACATGGACTATATCCTGGAGTTCAGCCTCAGAATGTGCACAGAGGCAGGCGTGGTCCGCGTACTGTAGCTCAATGACAGAGGTTGGGGTGAACTTGGACCTGGCCTGGAGACGGCAAAGGTTGAACAGCTTCCCACTGGTTCTGTATTTTAGTTCCATTCCAGCGGGGAGCTTGTTGATTGTCAGGTGGAGCATGTCAGCGAGGAAGATTGGGAAGAGGGTTGGGGCGATGATGCAGCCCTGTTTGACCCCGGTCCGGACGTGGATTGGGTCTCTAATGGATCCGTTGGTAAGGATCATGGTCTGCATGTCGTCGTGGAGCAGGCGAAGGATGCTGACAAACTTAAAGGGGCATCCGAAATGGAGGAGGATGCTCCATAGACCTTCACGGTTAACTGTGTCAGAGGCCTTTGTAAGATCGAAAAAGGCCATGTCTAAGGGCTGGCGCTGCTCCCTGCATTTTTCCTGCAGCTGTCGTGCTGCAAAGATCATATCTGTTGTGCCCCGTAGGGGATGAAATCCACATTGTGACTCCGGGAGGAGCTCCTTGGCCACAGGGAAAAGACGGTTGAGGAGAACTCTAGCGACAACTTTCCCAGTGGCTGATAGCAGGGCGATTCCCCTGTAATTGCCGCAGTCGGACTTATCCCCTTTTTTAAAGATGGTCATGATTACTACATCTCTGAGATCTCCCGGCATGCTCTCCTCCCTCCAAATGAGATGAGGTCATGTATCCGCACCAACAGTGCCTCTCCGCCATACTTTCGCAACTCAGCAGGGATTCCATCCACTCCCGTAGCCTTGTTGTTCTTGAGCTGCTTTATGGCTTTTCCTGCCTTGTGCAACATTGGGGTTTCACTGAGGTGGTGGTGGGTCGCATGCTGCGGGATGGAGTCGAGAACACTCGAGTCAAAGGCAGAGTCTCGGTTGAGGAGATCTTTGAAATGCTCCTTCCAGCGGGCCCTGACTACCTCGGTGTCCTTGATGAGTGTTTCCCCGTTCTTGACCAGCAGCGGGGTGGGGCCTTGGGATTTTGAACCGTAGGTGGCCTAGACTGCGATGAAGAATCCTCGCATATTATGGCTGCCGGTCAGTTGTTGTATCTCCTGTGCTTTCTCCATCCACCACCTGTTCTTTAGATCCCGGGTTGTTGGAGCTCAGCCTTGAGCCGCCTGTAATATTACGAGTTGGCTTGTTGCTTGAGGCTCAGAAATGCTCTGCGCTTGCGATCTCTTAGTTCTTGGATCTCCTGATCATTCTCATCAAACCAGCCCTGGTATTTTCTGGTTAAGTGACCAAGCGTCTCTTCACAGGCACTGGTTATAGAGGGCTGGAGGACAGACCAAGTGCTGTGAGCATTCAGTATCTGAGGGTCATCAAGGCATGATAGGTTAGTTGTGAGGCACTGGCTGTATAGGGCTCTCTTAGCTGGGTCTTTAAGTGCCCGGCATTGACTTTTTTGTGGCACTGCTTCTGCTGTTCCCTCTGCTTTGGGGCTATGTTACCCCCCTGCCCCTTTCCTTCTGCACGGAGGAGGAAGGCAGACAGGAGGAAGGAATGACAGAATTAACCTCCCTCCCAAAGTGCGTGTCCCATTGCTGCCAGTCACAGTGAAGATAAGAGCCTAGATTCTCCTGTGTTCTGGCGTTTAACCGGCCGAAGGGACTCCGGGGCCGGCGACTAACCGGCCGAAGGGACTCTGGGGCTGGCCACTAATCGGCCGAAGGGACTGCGGGGTCGGCAACTAACCGACCGAATGGACTCCGGGGCCGGCGATTAACCGGCCGAAGGGACGCCGGAGCCGGCACTTGACCAACCGAACGGACTCCGTGGCCGGCCCAGGAAAACACAGGAAATTACCCGAAACTACTGCTCAACACACCCAGCTTGCGCTCGGGTCTCTGGCAGTGTCCAGGCGTCCGGCCCCCGGCAGCATCAAGGCCTCTCCCTGGCGGTGTTCGGACCCCTTTCGGGGATGACTGAGCCTTTACTTCCCTGCGGTGCTCCAGGTATGGCCTGGCCAGGGCTTTGTGCAGCTGTGGAGGGCTGGCACTGCCCATGGAGCAGTGCCAAGGGAGTAACCTACTACAGACTTGCATCCTAAACTTTTAATCAACTTTTAAACTTTTAATCAACTTGAGAAACTTTTTAAACGATTTGGGAAAACTTTTAAACTTTTAAACAACTTCGAGAAATGTTTTAAAAAACCTCTGGAGAAACTTTTAAATAACTTTGGAAAACTTTTTTTTTAAACTTTGGAAAAAACTTTTAAAACATCCCTTGGAACTCCAGGGACAACTGACCCTCCTACTGCCTGCCCCCACCAAGCCTCGGGCCACCTACCATCAAGGGCTCTACTCGACGTCGAGCTTGCGGCCAACATCTCGCCGTAGGCAATTAGGCCCATACAGCAGTGCCTGGTGTCCAGTCATCTTGGATCCCCTTGCCACTGGACCAAGACCTTGCTCAGCTTAGCCCGTGTGGTTGCCGGTGTGCAACGGCCACCCCACATTCAAAGAACTCACGCACAGGCATCTTCCACTTCGTTAACATGAAGTTCGGGACCTGGAACGTCTGGACCCTCATGCACAACTCCAACAGCGACAGGCCGGAACGCCGCACCACCATAGTTGCCCGGGAACTTAGACGCTTTGACATTGACATCGCCGCCCTAAGCGAGACCCGGCGGGCAGGAGAAGGCCAGCTCAAGGAAAACTTTAAAACTTTTAAACAGCCTCGAGAAATGTTTTAAAAAACCTCTGGAGAAACTTTTAAATAACTTTGGAAAACTTTTTTTTTAAACTTTGGAAGAAACTTTTAAAACATCCCTCGGAACTCCAGGGACAACTGACCCTCCTAATGCCTGCCCCCAACCAAGGTGAAGGTTACACCTTTTTCTGGAAAGGAAAACCAGAGGAAGAACGTGGCCTTCCTAATGCCTGCTTCGCCATCAAAAAAGAGCTGGTCGACCACCTCAAAGATTCCCCTTGCGGGGTGAACGAACGCCTCATGACTCTTCAACTCACCCTATCCCGGAACCAATGCACTACAGTCATCAGTGCATACGCCTCAACATTCGATGCAACGGATGAGACCAAAGAGGGTTCTTATTCCAACCTCGAAGCATCCCTGACCTGCGTCCTCGCGGGCGACAAATTGATCCTCCTAGGTGACTTCAACGCCAGGGTTGGCAAAGACACAGCCCTCTGGGGAGGCGTGATTGGCAGAGAGGGGGTTGGGAAACTCCAGCGGTACCCTGCTCCTGACAAAATGTCGAGAACATGAACACCTCATCACCAACACCCTGTTCCGCCAGAGGGACAAATACAAAACATCGTGGCAACACCCTCGCTCCAAACACTGGCACCTGCTCGACTATGTCATCGTCCGAGCCAGGGATCGCAAAGATGTGCGCATCACCCGTGCCAGTTCAGGAGCTGACGACTGCTGGACAGACCACCGCCTAATCCGATCCATCATCGACATTAACATAGCATGATAGTAATGAACAGGTATCATCATACAGTGACTCTATTCAATACAGCAGATATCAAAGTTGTTTTATTACCAATTAACCAATGGACAACAGAATATTATGTATTTTTGTTGTGTCTGGCTCACATAAATCCTAATTGTAAATTTTTCTGAATCACACGGTACCCAAGATAATGTTATTCATTTGGAATCTTCTATGGGCTAGATTTTTGGCACATCATCACTCATTTATCGTCGATTTAGCGCTGAGATTCAGGCTATCGCCCATATTTGCTGAAAAATGGAAACTAGCACCTGATTATAGCCCATTTATCACCGGCGCAACTTTTGGCATACATGATTAAGCTGCATCGCCGGCCTATTTTTAAAAATATATGACATCATCCTCATGCAAGGCCGAGAATAGTATTTATAATGGAAACTAGTGCCTGATTATGGCCTAGATTATTGCTAAGCGCTACTTTCGGCATTTCGTTCATAATTCGCCCAAATGATTGCTGGCCTAAAAAGACGCTGAAGAAAAGCTGCAATCACCTGACCTTAACTCAGCACTACGGGAGCCATTTGTAACTCAAAGGATCTTTCATAAAAGGCTGCTTGAAGTACTTGTCAGGAGAAGCAATTTGTGAGTGATATTAAGGGTGTTTTTGACTCTTGCCAATCACCTAATCACATTTGTATTTGTTGAGGACAAATTAAGGGCATTTATAGTGATTTATAGTGATGTGGCCTATAATTTCTCAACCAGTATTGATGATGAATCACATGCTGCAGAATAGAGATGGGAGAAGTTAAATTGAAGAGCATTATGTACCCAACCAAAGAGGTGGCAGACTGTTGAAGAGGAGGAGATGTTACATAGAAACATAGAAACATAGAAAATAGGTGCAGGAGTAGGCCATTCAGCCCTTTTAGCCTGCACCGCCATTCAATGAGTTCATGGCTGAATATGCAACTTCAGTACCCCCCTTCCTGCTTTCTCGCCATACCCCTTGATCCCCCTAGTAGTAAGGACTTCATCTAACTCCCTTTTGAATATATTTAGTGAATTGGCCTCAACAACTTTCTGTGGTAGAGAATTCCACAGGTTCACCACTCTCTGGGTGAAGAAGTTTCTCCTCATCTCAGTCCTAAATGGCTTACCCCTTATCCTTAGACTGTGACCCCGGGTTCTGGACTTCCCAACATTGGGAACATTCTTCCTGCATCTAACCTGTCTAAACCCGTCAGAATTTTAAACATTTCTATGAGGTCCCCTCTCATTCTTCTGAACTCCAGTGAATACAAGCCCAGTTGATCCAGTCTTTCTTGATAGGTCAGTCCCACCATCCCGGGAATCAGTCTGGTGAACCTTCGCTGCACTCCCTCAATAGCAAGAATGTCCTTCCTCAAGTTAGGAGACCAAAACTGTACACAATACTCCAGGTGTGGCCTCACCAAGGCCCTGTACAACTGTAGCAACACCTCCCTGCCCCTGTACTCAAATCCCCTCGCTATGAAGGCCAACATGCCATTTGCTTTCTTAACCGCCTGCTGTACCTGCATGCCAGCCTTCAATGACTGATGTATCATGACACTCAGGTCTCGTTGCACCTCCCCTTTTCCTAATCTGTCACCATTCTGATAATAGTCTGTCTCTCTGTTTTTACCACCAAAGTGGATAACGTCACATTTATCCACATTATACTTCATCTGCCATGCATTTGCCCACTCACCTAACCTATCCAAGTCACTCTGCAGCCTCATAGCATCCTCCTCGCAGCTCACACTGCCACCCAACTTAGTGTCATCCGCAAACACATTTAGTGTCATCCGTTACACCCAACACATTTATAGGGATAAGCCTGGACTTGTCCGATAACACGTGCGTGAGAAGGCTGCAATTCCAAAAGGAGGTCCAGTGAGATATGCCAGCTAATTAAGGGAGATCTGCAGCCTACCAGCACCATCAGGACCGCACTGCCCATTGAGGTTAAGGTTACTGCGGCACTTTCCTTCGACGTATCGGGCTCCTTGCAGGCCTCAGCTGGCGATATTTGCGGTATCTCTCAGCACGCTACACATTGCTGCATTCGACAGGTGACTGAAGCCCATTACGCTTGCAGGATTCACTTTATAAACTTCCCTATGACCAGGGAGGCACAGACTGAGAGGGCTTTGGGTTTCTCAAGAATAGTAAACTTCCCCATGGTGCAGGGAGCAATAGATTATATGCACATCACCTTGTGAGCACCTTTACAGGATGCAGAGGTGTTTCGGAACCGAAAGGGATTCCATTCCCTGAATGTGCAGCTCGTTGTCAACCACAAGCAAATAATCATGGCAGGAAATGCTAATTTTCCAGGCAGCATCCACGATGCGCACATCTTGCGTAAGAGCACTGTCTCTGACTTGTTTAAGAGTCAGCTACAAGGTCACAGTTGGATGCTGGGGGATAAAGGATATGGCCTTGGCAGCTGGCTCATGACCCTCCTGCATAAGCCCAAGACAGAAGCCAAGAAGCACTATAACGAAAGCCATATAGCTACATGCAATATCGTCAATTGGAGTTCTGAAGCAGCGCTTCAGATGCCTGGACCACTCAGGAAGCAACCTACAATACCACCCTGAGCAGGTCGCTGAGTTCATTGTGCTGTGCTGCATGTTGCATAAACGAGCTATCAGGAGAGGACGGCAATTGCCAGATGGGACTGCCGGTCCTCCTCAGGAGAGAGCGGAGGCGGAAGAGGAGGATGAGGCAGAGGATGAGGACCTCGGAGAGGACTATCAGCCTGGCGACGGAACCATGCCCCCACGCTCCCCCCACCACACTGAAAACGCAGCTGCAAAACTCTTGCGTCAGCAGTTCATAAATGAACGCTTTGCGTGAAGTTATGTCGGTGACAGTTACAGTTGTGTTATGTTTCATCCTTGCCTGGCCATAGCCATTGTTTGCAACCATTGTATTGATGTTTTTTCCTCACCTTACTTTACTTTACCTTACCGCAACAATTGTAAACTTAAATAAAAATGATTAATAATTTAACAAGTAATTTTTTTTTTTAATAAACATATATAACACCCGCCCCCTCACAACCCCCAACAGTCAACAACATTTTCAACACAACAATATAACAAGAACACCCTCCCACCATCCCCAACAGTCAGCATTCAACATTTTTTTTATAACAACAATAATATACAGCCCACCCCCGGCCCTACCTGTGGCCAGGCTTCCCTCCTGCAAATTGACCCCCCCCCCTTGTCGTAACCCCCCCCATTTCCCACGTACTCCCCGAGTAATGGGACCAAGACATCTTGCAGCAGAGCACCTCAAGACCTGCTGCTGTGCGGGGGTCGCGGGGGGGGGAGCGGGGGGTTGGCGGGTGACGTCGGCAGAATGACCTCAGTGGCTGGAGGAGAAGACGTTTGCGAAGAAATATCTTTTGAGTCAGAAGGAAGTTCTTCCTCCTGTCTCGCATCTGTCGTGGTGGTTGGTGGTACGGCACCTTGGGGTGCAGTGCCGTCTCCCGAAACTATTGCGTGCCGCAAGGCATTGACAGAGTCGATCATTCGCCCCATAGCTGCAACAATCTGCTCCATGCCCTCCGTTATTCGCGCAGACAGTGTAGCAATGTTGCCGGTCGACCCACCAAGCACCCAAGCGCCTGGAGGAGCTCTCGACTTCTGTCGACGCTCGCCCTTGACAGTGACACCATGACTTCATTTACATCTGTCAGTCGCAACGCGTGCCGACCTTGCCGACTCAACCTCCGCGGGGTCGGCGTGGGCACTGGACGCCTTGGAATGGCCTGCTTCAAGCCGCTTGGCCCCGCTATTTCATCCGTTAAGGATGACATGGCCGCAGTTACCACAGATGACAATTCAGGCTCTGTTTCTTCCTCCTCTTCACTTTCGTGTTCGTCACCCGTGGTGATGACAACCTGCAGCGGTACAGGTGTTGGTGCAAACATAGAAACATAGAAACTTCGGGCCCAAATTTCCCTAACCTCTTTTTCTGGTACCCTCACCCGAGCTGCACCGCTTTTGTCCGCCTCCAAGTGCGCCGAAAAAAGACCTCTGTATTTTGGCCGCTCCCCAGCCTCTCCTCTGTCGTGGCGCAGTGTGGCCCAATGGATTGGGGGCGGAGCGAAGTCCCACCACTGAAAACAGTGCTGGGACCTCTGCACATGCAGGCTAGAGTCTGCGCGCATGTGCAGTAGCTCCTTGCAGGCCGTTTCTGCAAATGCGTGCTGCAGGCTGTGTGGGAGGGGCCAAAGCACGCCGTCCCTAGCCCTGGCTGAATGGGCTCCCTCATTGGTGGCCCGCTGTGTTCCCTAAGGTAGGACTTCTATTTTTTTATTTGTTATTTAGTGATTGATTTTGGTGCTTTAGGTGCAGGGTTCTTTCTATTTTTTTATTTGTTATTTATTGATTGCTTGTTACTTTGGTCTTGGTGTTTTAGGGGCAGGATTCCTTCTATTTTATTTGTTAATTAATTGCTTATTACTTTTTGTGCTTTGTTTGGTGCTTGGTGGTGCTTTAAATGTAGTTACTTGTGCCGATTCCTTAACTGTAAGTAAGTTCTTTCTGTGCAGACAAAAGTGGACACATACGCTGCCCTAAGTTAGTTTAGTACAACTTTTTTCTGGCCAAATTGGCATACATGGTGTAAGTGACTGGGAACGCCCCTTTTTGCAAAAAAAAACTGACCTAACAAAAACCTAACTAACTCACTTACACTGGCGTAAATTAAATGGCCATATTTGCAACTAAAAAGATACACCAGAAAAATTAGGTTACACCAAAAAAAACGGTGCAACTCATGGAGAAATTTGGGCCCATCGAAATTTACAGCACAGAAGGAGGCTCATCGTGTCCGCGCCGGCCGACAAAGAGGCGCACGGCCCTTGGTCAGCAGCCCTAAAGGTTACATATAAATCTATGAACAATGACGGAAAGGCAAAGAGCACCCAGCCCAACCAGTCCGCCTCACAGAACTGCGATAGGCCTTATACTGAAAACATCTACACTCCACCCAAACCGGAGCCATGTGATCTCCTGGGAGAGGCAAAAACCAGATAAAAACCCAAGCCAATTTCGGGAGAAAAAAATCTGGGAAAATTCCTCTCCAACCCATCTAGGCGATCGACACTAGTCCAGGAGATCACCCTGCAGTAATTACCATTATAACTGCGCCGTCCAACAAAAGGTCATCCAGTCTAATTCCAATTACCAGCTTTAGTTCCATTACCCTGCAGGTTACTGCACTTTAAGTGCCCATCCAACCATCTCTTAAAAGTGGTGAGGGTTTCTGCATCCATCACTCTTCCAGGCAGCGAGTTCCAGATCCCTACAATCCTCTGCGTAAAGAAGCCCCCGCTCAAATCCCATCTAAACCTTCCATCAACCACCTTAAAACTATGCCCCCTCATAATAGACCCCTCCACCAATGGAATTAGACCCTTACTATCCACTATATCCAGTCCCCTCAATATTTTATACACCTCGATGAGGTCTCCTCTCATCCTCCTCTGTTCCAATGAGAACAATCCCAGCCTATCCAATCTGTCGTCATAACTAAGATTCTCCATTCCAGGCAGCATCCTAGTAAATCTCCTTTGCACCCTCTCTAGTGCAATCACGTCCTTCCTATAATACGGCGACCAGAACTGCCGCAATACTCCAGCTGTGACCTAACCAAAGTATTATACAATTTAAGCATAACCTCCCTGCTCTTATATTCTATGCCTCGGCCAATAAAGGCAAGCATTCCGTATGCCTACTTAACCATCTTATCCACCTAGCCTGCTACTTTCAGGGATCTGTGGACAAGCACTCCAAGATCCCTTTGTTCATCTACACTATTAAGTGGCCTACCGCTTAATGTGTATAACCTTTCCTTATTAGCCCTCCCAAAGTGCATCACCTCACACTTCTCTGAATTAAATTCCATTTGCCACTGCTCTGCCCCACCTGACCAGTAGATTATCCTCCTGCAGCCCATGACTTTCCTCTTCATTATCAACCATACAGCCAATTTTAGTTTTATCTGCAAATTTCTTAATCATACTCCCTATGTTCAAATATAAATCGTTGACATATACCACAAAAAGCAAGGGACCCAGTACTGAGCCCTGCAGAACCCCACTGGAAACATCCTTCCAGTCACAAAAACATCCATCAATCATTACCCTTTGCTTCCTACCTCCAAGCCAATTTTGGATCCAACTTGCCACTTTGCCCTGGATCATGGCTGATCCTCGATCTCAAACCCATATTCCCGCTTTTCCCCCATACCCCTTTGTGTCGATAAATCTATCTGTCTTGGCGTCCACAGCCTTCTGTAGTAGAGAATGCCACAGTTTCACCACCTTCTGAGTGAAAATATTTCTCCTCATCTTGGTCCTAAATTTCCTACCCCGTATCCTGAGACTGTGATCCCTTGTTCTAGACTTCCCAGCCAGAGGAAACATCCTCCCCGCATCCAGTCTATCCAACCCAGTCAGAATTTTATACGTTTCAATGAGATCTCCTCTCATTCTTCTAAACTCTAGTGAATACAGACCTAGTCGACCCAATCTCTCCTCATATGACAGTCCTGCCATCCCAGGAATCAGTCTGGTGAACCTCCACTGCCCTCCCTCTGTGGCACGTATATCCTTTCTTAGGTAAGGAGACCAAAACTGCACACAATACTCCAGGTGTAGTCTCACCCAAGGCCCTGTATAACTGTCGTAAGACATCCTTGCTCCTGTACTCAAATCCTCTTGCAATGAAGGCCAACATACCATTTGCCTTCCTAACTGATGCTGCACCTGCATGTTTGCTTTCAATTACTGGTGTATAAGGACACCCATGTCCCTTTGTACATTGATATTTCCCAAGCTTTCACCATTTAATTAATACTTTGTCTTTATGTTTTTCCTACCAAAGTGGATAACATCACATTTATCTACGTTATACTGCATCTGCCATATTTGCCCACTCACTCAATCTATCTAAATCACCTTGCAGCGTCTTTGTATCCTCCTCACAACTCACAATCCCACCTAGTTTTGTGTCGCCAGCAAACTTAGAAATATTACATTTGGTTCCCTCATCCAAATCATTTGCATATTTATTGTGAATAGCTGGGGCCCAAGCACTGATCCCTGTGGTACCCCACTCATCACTGCCTGCCACCCCAAAAAAGACACGTTTATTCCTTCTCTTTGTTTCCTGTCAGTTAACCAATTTTCAATCCATGCCAGTATATTACTCTCAATCCTATGTGCTTTCATTTTGCACACTAACCTCTTATGTGGGACTTTATCAAAGGCCTTCTGAAAATCCAAATACACTACACCCACTGGTTCTCTCTTATCTATTCTATCAGTAACATCCTCAAAAAACTCCAGTAGGTTTGTCAAACATGATTTTCCTTTCATAAATCCATGCTGACTTTGTCTAATCCCGTTGATATTATCTGTGTCCCGTTATCACATCCTTTATAATAGACTCTAAAGAAAGAGTGCGCCCACACTGCGCACTAGGTCCATGCAGCAGAGCTGATCTGCAGTCGCTTGGTTAATCCTTGCCACTGGACCAAGAACTAGCTCTGTCAAGCCCTTGTGGTGGCTGGTGTGCAACAGCCACCACACATTCAAAAAATCCATGCACAGGCATCTTCCACTCTTCAACATGCAGTTCGGGATCTGGAATATTAAAATACCTGTGAAATACCTGTGAAAATACCTGTGAACTCATCTCTTTTTGCGTGGAAGCAAGTCATACTCAATACGAGGGACTCCCTCCTTTTTTACATAGTGGGGTTACATTTGCCACCCTCCAATCTGCAGGAACTGTTCCATGATCTATAGAATTTTGGAAGATGACAACCAATGCATCCACTATTTCCATGGCTACCTCTTTTAGTACTCTGGGATGCAGATCATCTGGTCCTGGAGATTTATCGGCCTTCAATCCCATTAGTTTCTCCAGCATTATTTTCTTACTAATAATCATTTCCTTTAATTCCTCTTGCTCACTAGACCCTTGACTCCCCAGCATTTCTGGGACGTTATTTAAGGGTGCAGGTTCCGACCCCAGTCCAAATCTTAGCAGAGAAGCTACCCAAGATTACCCAGCTTAATTGCAATCTGGCAGATTTACATTCTAATTAATGAATCAGTGCATCATTACAATTTAAAATGTAATAATTTAATACTTACTCTTGCTGATGCAGCCAGACAGTTCCACCCCTTGCGGCACTGGTCTCTCTCACGCCTATCGTGGGCCACCGATGAGACTACAGCGGCGATATCGCCCTATATTTTTTGATATGTCCGGTAGGGAGGTATCCCTCGCCCACCCTGGTTAATTGGCCCCACCTATTTTCAAACTCATAACACGGGCCTCATTGGCCTCATCAGAGAAGGCTTTCGCCCTCCTTCTCCCCGACAGCTCCTCCTACTTCATGCTACTATCGCTCGCCATTTTTTACTCTCCGCAACTTCCTTCTCTCTCTCCCTCTCTTTCAGTCTTCTGAGCATGCGCAGATGACCCCTGAACTCCCGAATTGCGGGAAAAGCTCTTTGCTAAAAAAAAGGGCATGCACAGAATGGCCGTTGCTATGGATGCCAGCCTTTCACGACAGAATACAACACTATGGCCCATTTCACATTGCTCAGGCTATCGCCCAAATGAAAAAGGCGAAACTAGCGTTTTTTTTAAATGGGTGATATTCTAGCGATTCTGAATAATAAAAAAAGCACTGAGGCTGGAAATATCGCCTTGCGATCCTAGTGGAAAGTCTAGCCCCAAAGATTTTAGAAATACTTCCTTAGTTACATCAGAGATTAATACAAAGAATACTTATATAATGAAGCAATCAATGTAATTTTCTTCTCTTTTCAGTGGAAATTCTGGCTGATTTTACCCCCGTTAGCCTCTGAGTGCTGGGTTCTAATATAGCACCCGTATTGTCACTAATGGTCCCTCTAATTTTTATTTGTACAGAGCAGGTCACGAATTCTTCTGAGCGTGATTTTTTTCTCCATGGGCACATTTTACAACAACAGCAACACTTAAAGCATGAACACAACAGCACGAAAAGCATATATAGAACAACAGCAACACTTAAAGCATATATACAACCATGCAAGTAATTAAGTTGATATTTATTAAACATTACTAATAGTTATATCATGCTGGAAATTACTCCCGTCTGTCTTTCCTTGATTCCAGTGATGGAAAATTCTGTCAAGGTGACAATCCACTACTCCTCCAACAGGTCACATTCAACTTCTACTCTCACAGGTCCCAATCTACCTCTCTTCTCACTGGTCCCATTCTCACTCTCTTCCTGGTCCCAATCTACAACTCTTCCCTCACATCCTATTCTCCCTCTCCTCACATCCCATTCTCCCTCTCCTCACATCCCATTCTCCCTTTATTCTGCTGCTATGCTGCTCACTATTTACTACATCGTCAAATTTTGTAACATCCATGAACTTCAAAATTGTACTTCCTATACCCAGGTCCAGGTCATTTATATATAACAAGTAAAGCAATGGTCCTCATTCTGATTCTCTGGGGGACCTCACTGCATACTTCTCTTCGGTCGGAAAAACATACTTTCACCACTGCTCTTTGCCTACTATCCCGTAGTCAATTATGTACCCAAGTTACCACCGTCTCTTTAATACCATATGCTTCGAGTTTCCTAATGTGTCTGTTATGTGGTACTTCATCAAATGCCTTTTGAAAGTCCATATATACATCTAATGCACTACCTTCATCAATCCTCTCTGTTAGTTCATCAAAGAACTCAATCAGTTTAGTCAGACACAGTTTGCGTTTAACAAATCCGTGTTGGCTGTCTCTTATTAATCCATTTGAATCATAAGAGCAGATTTAACATCCCATCCCCAAAACAAATAGACTGGATATTGTTGGTGGATGGAAAACACTTGATGAATCAAATGACTTGTTCTGGTATGTTTTCTTATTATTACATCAGGCATTAGCAATAACTTTGTTTCCAAATTTGTCAGGAGGTGGTGAGAAACTAAAGCTGGAGTTAACGTGTAATGAGAGCAATCATAAACCCATCCAAGGCCTCAGGCCTTTAGTACCCTCAATTATCTCTTAGGTTATATCACCACTTTTTCATTGAAGTGCACACAAAACCACTTTGCATGGGAGCAAAAACGTTTGTGAAACAGCACCTTAGTTTAAGATTAAAAAGTACATCCCTCCCCCTCCTGCCTTGGTATTCATTGGTGGTATTTCTCCAGCGACTTGAGGTGTCTACTGTACATGGTCCATGTTTCTGAGCCATACAGGAGGGCGGGTATTACTACAGCCCTGTAGACTATGAGCTTGGTGACAGTTTTGACGGCCTGGTCTTCAAACACTCTTTTTCTCAGGTGGCCGAAGGCTGCACTGGCGCACTGGAGATGGTATTGGATCTCGTCATCAATGCCTGTGCTTGTTGATAGGATGCTCCCAAGATAAGGGAAGTGATCCACATTGTCCAGGGCCGATCTTACAAATTCTCTGGGAGAACAGACGCACCAACGTTCGCGTCCTCGTCCAGGCCAACATCCCCAGCATTGAAGCACTGACCACACTTGATCAGCTCCGCTGGGCAGGACACGTAGTTCACATGCCAGACACAAGACACCCAAAGCAAGCGCTGTACTCGGAACTCGTCCACGGCAAATGAGCCAAAGTTGGGCAGTGGGAACGTTACTAGGACACCCTCAAAGCCTCCCTGATAAAGTACAACATCCCCACTGACACCTGGGAGTCCCTGGCCAAAGACCGCCCTAAGTGGAGGAAGTGCATCCAGGAGGGCGCTGAGCTCCTCGAGTCTCGTCGCTGAGACCATGCAGGAATCAAGCACAGGCAGCGGAAAGAGCATACGGCAAACCAGACTCCTTGCCCATCCATTCCTTCAACCACTGACTGTCCCACCTGTGACAGAGACTGTGGTTCTCAGATTGGACTGTACAGCCACCTAAGAACTCATGCTAAGAGTGGAAGCAAATCTTCCCCGATTCCGAGGGACTGCCTATGATGATGTCTTGGTATTGTTCAGCTTTAATCAGACACTAATTCACATCAACATTTCCAGTTCAGGACTGTTTTCTCAGGCTACACATCCACAGTTAGCTTTTGTCTGCATTACACCGCATGAATTATAACGTAAAACATAAAAAAAGTTTGCCTGAAGTTCACCAAGACGCTCCCTGTCTAGAGATCGGGGAGGTTCTGAAACATCGAGGGATGATCCGTTCGTCAATAGACCACCTTTCGCAAGCTGCAGCACATCACCGTCTTCCTCTTGGCTTCAGTTTCAAAAGCAATGGACATTTTTAAGGCTTTAGAATCCGAGCGACGTTTTCAAAAAGAAACATCTTTGGTTGTTAACGTTTGTTTACTTAAAAATAATAATTTATATTTAAATAAATATATGGACATTAAATATGTGATAATTTTTTAAATAAAAGTTAATCTAAAATGTAACTATATTCCAAATACAAGATAATAAAAATATAACTGTATTTACTAATTTTTTTCCTGCTCGCTGTACACATTGAGATCTCGGAGCAGTTCGGTGAAATTACACCTGTCGCCCTGATTACTGCGGAAGCCTTTTCCATAACATTCTCCAAACAATAAATGGCTCCCGCACGGTATGTTGTTCCAAAATGCAGCCACCGCTCAGCCCCCAGGAACCGACTGCACACAGCTTCACGGAAATAGCACCGACAGAATCCTGAGACAATGCTCGCTGGGTTCCACAGCTCCGTATCTTAGCAAAGGCCATTCCATTTTGGATTGGCATTTTGAGGTCACAAATGACGCATCCTGTGAGGATTCCTGGGCATTCTCTCATCTCTATGATAGCCTACATGTAGCTCTTACCTGCTGGCTCAGCAGGAATTCTACCCCCGCTCCAGCTCGCTGCTCCTCGCTTCACAGGCTCAGCTGCACTATTTCCCGCTTGCGCTTTTGCTCTTGGGTATCAGGCCCTTCCCTCTGCTCCAGCTCTCCAGCTCACTATGCGCGGCCTGTGAATTTCATTGAGCAGAACCTTATAGATTGCTTCCCGGCCACACACCTTAAAGGGAACCTTGATTGTCACCCCAGCTGAGTCAGGTAACTTGGCACAGAATGGGGATTGGACCTTAGCTCGGATTGGTCTGTGTGACTCAGCTATTCAGCAACTATCTTAGCCATCTCCAGGATTACAAATTTAGATTAGTACATTGTATACTTGAGACAAGTCAAAATAGCCATGTATATTGCACACAAACTTGACTATTAGAATGTATTTTTATTTGTTCTTGGGATGTGAGCAATGTTGACAAGGATACTGTTATTGTCCATCCCCATTTGCCCTGAACATGTGTGCCTTCTCCATGAAACTGCAAAGTCGTTGTGGTACAATAGTGTTAGTAGGGAATTCCAGGATATTGATCCAATGACTGTGAAGGAACTGTGATATATGTTCGAGTCAGGATGGTGTGTGACTTGGATGGGACCTGGGAGGTAATGGTGTTCCCTTGACATTGCTGTTCTTGTCCTTCTCAGTAGTTTAGATCACAAGGGAGGGGGCTGCTGTTAAAGTAAGCTTGTTGAGTTGCTACAGTGCATCCTGTAAATTGTGCAATGCGCCAGTGGTAGAAGGGTGGATCTTCTATTCAGTGACAGAGGCACCAATCAAGCAAAGTGCACTGTCCTGGATGTTGTTGAACTTCCTGCATGCTACACATACTGTACATAAGTGGTGCGATGCCACCACTCTCCTGACTGGAGATCTGCAGATGGTAGAACAGGTTTAGGCTTTCAGGAGCTGAGTCACATCAGACTACCCAAACTCTGCCCTGTGCTTGTTGCTGATGTGTTGTCATGGCTGCTGTCATTTAGCTTCTGGTCAAAGACAAGCCCCAGGATGTTGATGATGAGATCTCGGCAATGGTGGTGCAATATAAAGTCAAATGGGGATGGCTGGATTTCCTTTTTCTTGAGATGGTCATTACCTATCACTTATGTGGCACGAATGATAATTTCCACTTGTCAGCCTGAGCCAGGATGTTATCCAGGTCTTGCTGTGGGCTGGCATGGGCTAGTTTATTAATGGAGGAGCTATGAATGGAGCTGAACACTGTGGAATCATCAACAAAAAGCCCCATTCCTGACTCATGGGTGCCAAAGAGGGAAAATAAAAATTAAGAATGGAACACTTGGTATTCAGCAACTGATTTGAGGCATCACGTCTTGCCTTACAGAGAATAGCAAAAAAAAATGCAATTATCTACTCATAATATATCCTCAATATGTGGCATATGAGGTCTGGGAACATTTAGCACCATGCCACCCCAGAGAGTGGGGAGAGGGGCAATCACAACGTTTTCTGAAGGTTAGACTGTGAGCTTTTTATACTGGATGCATAAGCCACACTTTGCACCAAGCCCAGACATCATCTGTGCTCGTTACATCTCTCGCTCTCTCTTTCTCTCTCAGGGGAAGCAGATCCATTTGCTCCTTAGCTAAAAGCTTCATCAAATTTCATTTCAAATAACAAAAACCTGGGCAGCTTTTCTCACAGCTGTCATTATAAATTTCCCAATGTGGCACAAAAGTTCATTAATTAGAAAGTTCGAACTGATCTATTTGTGGCTTGTCGATATGGAATGCTTAAATGTTCAATTTATTCAAGAGAATCAATTTGGTCACTCGGTCAAGTTTACAGGGTCCTGCACGCATTCACATAGACACTCTAATGATACAGGTGAATTTTAATTTCAAAATTGATGGAATTTTTTTAATGCCTCTGGAATTCTCAATATTTGCTCTTGGAGCATGATGCTCTGCTCCGGGAGTGCAAAAGATCACAATTTATCTCAGTTTTTCCGCCATATGTTCAGCTTGGAATAATATTTTATAATTATAAAGACTATCTTGTTAGTAAAATGATGTCCACTGAGTGACAACTTTTCAATACAAGGGGTTTCAGTTTACATAAGGTCTGTCAAATATATTTTGGCAATCACGAAGATCCTTTGCTTTGTGAATTTGGTAAATAGGATTGCTAAACCAGTCTTTCTAGAGCTTATGCTAGGCCATGGGTGGTCCATTACATAGTATTTATAGCACAGAAACAGACCATTTGGCCCAAAAGGTCCATTCCAGTGTTTATGCTTCATGCAAGCCTCCTACCACCCTTCTTCATCTAACCCCATCAACAGATCCTTCCATTCCTTTCTCCCTCGTGTGTTTAACTAGCTTCCCTTTTATGCATCTATACTAGTCATCTCAATTATTCCTTGTGGGAGCGAGTTCAACATTCTAACCATTCTCTGGGTGAAGAAGTTTCTCCTGAATTCCCTATTCGATTTATTAGTGACTATCTTACAATTATGGCCCTTAGTTCAAGTCTCCCCTGCAAGTGGCAACATCTTCTCTACGTCAAAGCCTTTCATAATCTTAAAGACCTACATTACATCACCTCTCAGCATTCTCTTTTTGAGAGAAAAGAGCTCCAGCCTGTTCAATCTTTCCTGATTAGGATAACCTCTCAGTTCCAGTATCATTCTAGTAAATCTTTTGTTTGCACTTTCTTTATTGACTCTATATCATTTGTATAATATGGAGACCAGAACTGTTCACAGTACTCCAAGTGTGGGCTAATCAAGGTTCTATACAAGTTTAACATAACTTCTCTGCTTTTCAGTTCTATCCCTCCAGAAATGAACCCCAATGTATTGTTTGCCTTTTTATGGCCTTATTAACCGGCATGGCTATTTTTAGTGATTTATGTATCTGTATCCCCAGATCTCTCTGCTCCTCTACCCCATTTAGACACTTATTTTCCAAGGACTATGTGGCCTCTTTATTCTTCCTACCAAGATGTAATACCTCACACGTATCTATATTAAAGTTCATTTGCCCATTACATACCCATTCTGCAAGTTTATTAATTTTTTC